>NC_091122.1:81321954-81621954 GCF_040183065.1 Periplaneta americana | reverse complement strand
AAACATTCTGGGGTTATAAACTGCTATAATTCTGTCACTATGTGTTTTACGAAATTCATACCGGTGTCATTAGAAGGAAAAAGAGGTGAGCCGGCAAAGAACGAGGGTATTTCTCCAATGTTGGCGACAAAATACGCGGACCTGAGTGTTCTGACTAGCAGCTTTAGCCATGATCAAGTTTAATTGGTGGGCGTAGCAGTGAATGAAGTAAGCGTAAGGGTAATCCTGTTGTACTAGTGTTTGAACTCCAGCATTACATCCACTCATGACATTTGCACCATCATAGCTTTGGGAGATTAGTTTCTCTTTATCAGTTTTCAGAATCTCTGCAAGAACATCCTTGATGCAGTTCGCCAAGGAAAGAGCGTCATGACCAGATGGATTCGAGAAAGTCCAAAATCTTTCCACTGGTTTCCTGTTCAGCAACACATAGCAAATCACCACCACCAATTGATACTTTGATGACACATCTGACGTTTCGTCTGCTATCACAGAAACAAAATCAGCATTAGCTATTTCGGCCAATATTTGCTCACGACACACTTGAAGCATGCAACTCAACAGATCATTCTGTATCGATTTTGATGTTCCCTTGAAAACAGTTGCTGTAGTGAGATGGTCTTTTAAGACACCATCTAACACAGATGTGAAATTGATTAAACCTCTAAAGATTTCCGGGTTTGATGATGATGTTTTTTCATCATGTCCTCGCAGTGCTAATTCAAATTCACCACAAAACTTGACACAATCGATAATTTTCGATAACATATACTGATTTTTTCTCACCACGTCATTGTCTTTCAATATTTCTCCTGAACGCATTGTCGAGTTGTTCCCTGATATCTGTTTTCCCAAGCATTGACAGATCCAATGTTGCATTCTTATGAACCACATATTCTTCGTGTTTTTTAATTTTTTGAGTCAGATGACTTAAATCACACACCCCTGTTTTAACCCAACTAGCATCACTTTCTTTAGCAAAAAGCAAACACGGGAAACAAAACAATTTGTTTGTAACTTCACATCCACAGATCCAGTTATTTCTTTCATAAATTTGAGGCCTGAACACTCTACAAAATGATTTACCCTTACATGATCGACCCTGAGAAATTGATAAAAGTGGAAGTGGTCTTCCCAGAGCCTTTATTTCAGGTTTTTTTCCTAATGGAAGAGATGAAAAGTTGGTTGTCTGGAGAACATTGACACTATTTTCCACCATTACAAATCACACGTCTTATTATTGCTAGAAACACACTTCTGACGTAAAGCATATTTACAATAACATTGGTTTCACTATTAGTATTGGTAGGTACCACTTATACAGAAGTCCGCGCTGCGGGAACACAATGTTGTAACTGCCTCAGTGCTTCGCTAAAAACAACATTTCTTACAAATTCATGAGCTAGTCCTCCCCCACACTCATCCCCTCTGAAGTATTAACAAAAGAGAAACATGTTCTATTTAGGCAGCTTTGAAGCAAGCTGGATAGCCCTCTTGCTTTAGAGAGAGAAGTGTGAATGACAGACAAGGGTAGTGTGAGTGACAGAGAAGGACAGTGTTGGAGCCACAGTTTTCGTTGGCGACAACAGCGCTTTTTTTAAACACACTTTTCCTCTACATCTTAGTGTGCTCCCACTGCCGCAGGCTGTTTTAAAAGGTCTAGCTGGTTTACATCTGAGAATGAACCCCCAGACGCAACTATTTCGCCCGACTTTACTGGCTATAACTCACTTATGCTCTAACGGTCTAACCAAAAGAAGCCGAACATCCAGCAGTTTCTTTCTATAGTCACTCTTAATTATGAAGAGAAAGAGTGGCTTTAAGAGACAGGGGGTTCAGTGAACCAGTGAACCAGTGAACTTAAAGACGAGCCGCGCCTGAGTCATTGTACAAGTGTGTTGGGAATTATTCGAGTTAGATGTGAGTGAAGGATACACTGAAGAAGCATACAGACTAATAAAAGAAACAAATTCAGTCAATTTTAGTTAAGATTTATAAGTATGAGAACTAAAGAAATAATTATGACTAAGCTGAAGAATCTAAAAATAATAAAAATTAGATTTGAACACGATTTTAATTGTGAAATAAGGAACTGAAGAAGATTTTTACTTCTATTTTTGAAGGCAGCAAGGAATAAAAGTCATTTTTCCAGGATGTATAAGGTTAAGCTGAAAGTAAATGGAAAGTTTAACGACCTTGAATTCTGTCAAGAAAATACTAATCTCCCAAGTTTGGAACAAGTAAAAACACGACGAGAAGAAGGAATTTAGCAATGGAAGCAATTAATACAGTTGAACAAACGAAGACAGTGAGAGTAGACAAGCAGCAAGGGTACATCATCCAGATAGATCAGTATGAGGCGAAAAGTTCACATCAGCAAGCACCAGAAAGCTGAAAGCAAGGTCAAACAAATAGAGAAGGTGGAATCAGAATGAAGGAAAAAAATGCATGAATCAACAAAAGAACAGCTGTCAACAGAAGCCAACGACTAGAGCATACAGACAATGGAAAGACAGATTTGACCAGAATGCAGTCAACTAACAGAAAAAGGCAACATCGGAGGACAGCTGCATGCAGAGGGAAGAACTTCAGACAAAATTAAAGCACCTTCGATATAAGGGAACTGGATAATGGGTAAAGAATTACGTAAGAGAGAAGAGGAAAGAGATGGGAGTGCAGATAAAAATAGTAGGAAAATGAGAGAAAGAGAGGAGAATAAGATTTGAAAATCGTCACCTAAGAGTAGTCACATGAAGTTAGGAGGAACGAATGATAGGAAAGCTTAGAAGCTTTGGAATTGGTGTTTGGAGGGATGAAACAGAAGGAGTTTGGCATCATGAAAAGCAGTGTGATAAAAGCTTGTAAGAAATGTATAGAAAAGTACAGTTGCTCCAAAAAAAAAAAAGAGTGCACTCTTTATAGCGCATATGACAGAGTCCTGATGCTGCATTCACACAAGCACATTTTCTGCATTTCAGGTAAGTTTACATGTTAACCGGATTCTTATTCGGATATGGAAGAAAGAGAAAGGACAAGTCGGAGAGCTGCATGGCAGCTACATGGTTAGCGGTACAGTACTGATTGGAATCGACTGATGACAGCTGGAGACTGGTGTAAGTTCAAATCCTCCTACAAACTTTTTTTTAAATTTAGTTCATTCCACGTTGTTATGAGAGATGTGGATATGGTTGGCGACCTGATCTTGGTAAATACTTTACGCTACGATCCTTGTCACTGTTGTATGTGAAATTGGATTGTAATCTGGATACAAATCATTAAATAAATTCGCCATTGCATTAGAATTAGGGAACTGTCACGTTTATATGTTTTGTCTACTGATTACTGCAGTTTATTACCAGTTTAATTGTAAATAAACAAGATAATGATACACAAAATTAAAATTAAAATATAGGACACATGCATCTTATTAATAATTCCTTAAATAAATGTTTAAAGTGATGCCTTTAAAATGTAGGCTGCTTTGGTCCGAGCTGTACTGGGTAGAAGTTGGGATGGTATCCGTTGTAGATGCTGCTTCAGAGAGATGGAAACTCTTCCCCATATCCTTGGCTTGTGCCCCTATAGTGAAGCCCTTCACAACATCCATCTCCATGATGGCCAAGGCACTGAAGGAGGTAGGGTTTACAGTCCATCAAGAGGTGCAGGGACTAACCACACAAGGAAGTGTTCGGCAAATTGATATCATTGCCATTAAGAACTCGCATACATTCTCGATCCCACCTTCAGATTTGAGACACATGCAGATCAACCGCATGAGGTGGCCAGTGAAAAGAAACGCATCTATGAACAAACAATCCCATTCTATAAAATTTGAAAGGCATGATAAGGGCTGATAAGCTGATACAATAACAATAAAAGTTTTATCATGAACCGTCAGTGCTTATCTATTTAACAAATTTATTAGTTTACAACAATTTGTTACATTTGTTTGATTTTTAACGTTTTCGGCTTGATTAAGCCATCTTCAGAAAAGTTTATGTCTATGTGCATGAAGCTGGTACATGTGTATGTGATACAAATAAATAAACCAATTAACATGTCTCTCTGTAGAAGTAAATGAACATACAATGAGATTAAAACATTACTATGTTAAAACTAGGCTATGTGAGCCATGATCAAAGTTATTAAAAGTTATTACATACAGAATTAAATTAAAACATGTGTGATTGAGACGGGTTGGTATCTGTATTGAAGTCCAGATCTGACTGAGAATTGGTGAATCAGCTGTGGGGGAGAAAAGAAATATGTATCAAGTTGTGATACCTATTATACCAAATTATAATGGAGGGTCATGTACAAGAACAGAGCAAAGTGCATATATAGATCAGAATACTGTTATACATAGCTATAAAAAGCTTGATAAGCCACATAAATCTAGATACAGACATCTCGATGTGAAATATGTACGCGAGCGCACGGAACTGTTGTACTAAATGAAATTGAAAAGCTAACAACATTAGTGATAGCATTACCAACGCCTTCAATCACTTACATTGAAATATAACTTTTACTTCTGAACAAGCTATAAACCTATCAATAGATTTTTTTGGATCTACATATATTCACATTGAATTCAAAGATAAATTTCGATATTTTCAAAAACCCACCTCTACTGACCATACCATAAATAAAGATTCAAATCACCCTGAAACGCATAAATTCAGTAAATTTAGATATCTTATTGATAGATTACTAATGGTCCCATTAAGTAAAAAGCGGTTCAATAAAGAGTATGCTTATATCACTAATTTAGCAAGGTCCAACGGCTTCAATAAACAGGTTATAGATAAATTATTTCACAAACGAAAAAGCAAGTTGTCACGTAATCAGCATACCACACTTTCGGCAAATTCTTCCACTGCAATAAAGAAACGAGTTAGTATGACGTACTTTGGAAAAGTCTCCAACCAGCTTAGTAATCTATATAAAAAACATGGCACTGAATTAATATTTCGTACAAATAATAAACTTAACAACATTATTCCTAACAAACTTAATACAATCGACAAGTATCAGCATATATATATGCTACAATGTAAGAACTGCTCACACAAATACATAGGACAGACTCATAGAAATTTTAAAACCAGGTATAGCGAACACGTCGCAGACTTTAAATATAATAGGAGAAAGTCCAAGTTTGCGACCCACTTAATCGAAAATGGCCACGAGTTAACTAATATCAATGAAGCTTTGCACGTAATACTTCCCTTAAATAATTGCATACACATTACCGCAGCCGAAGATTTTCATATAGCCCGGGCAACTAAATTAGGCATACCGCTTCTAAACGAACAGATTCCAAACTTACACAACCCTTTATTCAATCTGAACACACATAACCCACGTGATGGCTTTTCAATCTATAACCATTCTCCTCCCCTTCCACCGTCAGCTGTGACCTAGTTTACGTAATTTTTGTAAATGCTGCGCACCAAACAGTTGTCTTACCACCTTTAGCATCTACAGGGATAGCTCCACAGCATTCATGATCGTAAGTTGGATTTGATCAGTTTCATTCCATAACATAGTTAATTACATCACAGACCTAGTTTCTACTTAACAAATTCCGATCTTGTTAAATCTTAATAGCTTTTTTTTAATTTCATTCAGTACAACAGTTCCGTGTGCTCGCGTACATATTTCACATCGAGATGTCTGTATCTAGATTTATGTTGCTTATCAAGCTTTCTATAGCTATGTATAACAGTATTCTGATCTATATATGCACTTTGCTCTGTTCTTGTACATGACCCTCCATTATAATTTGGTATAATAGGTATCACAACTTGATACATATTTCTTTTCTCCCCTACAGTTGATTCACCAATTTTCAGTCAGATCTGGACTTTAATACAGATATCAACCTGTCTCAATCACAACTGTATCGCACATGTTTTAATTTAATTCTGTATGTAATAACTTTTAATAACTTTGATCATGGCTCACATAGCCTAGTTTTAACATAGTAATGTTTTAATCTCATTGTATGTTCATTTACTTCTACAGAGAGACATGTTAATTGGTTTATTTATTTGTATCACATATACATGTACCAACTTCATGCACATAGGCATAAACTTTTCTGAAGATGGCTTAATCAAGCCGAAAACATTAAAAATCAAATAAATGTAACAAATTATTGTAAACTAATAAATTTGTTAAATAGATAAGCACTGACGGTTCATGATAAAACTTTTATTGTTACCATTCTATAAAGATAAATATAGCCTGTCCCACATTAATGTAATAGGTCTGATGGTGGGAGCACAAGGTACCGTAACCTTCTTCTTTGCCAACAAATGTAAAAACCTAGGCCTAACACACAGCACTGTGAAGGAAATAACCATTAGTGCCCTCAAAGGATTTATTCAGATATTGAGAAATCACTTGTATGGGAGTGATAATGGAAATTTCAATTTATCTTAATCAATGGCTATTGATTGGTTTAGATATCAATGTTAATTAATTGGTAGCTATTATTTTCTCGCGGTATATAACATTCAAATCATTCAAACTTTTCTGATGATACTATAAATTCTTGCTTAACTGCAACTGAACATATACGCTACTTAGGTGTATATTTTTTTCGATGTTTTATATATTCGATTCCCTAACCATTTCAAATGTAAATCTTTTTACCATTTAGGTGTGTTTTCCAATTATATGTAATACGCTTTGTCAAACCTGGCAACCTTTTCATAAAAAACTTAATTAATAATAACGAATATTCATTAAATACCAACCTTGTCTGTTTCAATTTCTAGCACAACTTCATCCTCAGCTACACTATCTCCCACAGCTGAAAACGAATGAAAATAAATAAGTATGTCTTAATTGTACATCAAGATGCTTAAAATCCCCAGTTTCTGACAAGATAAAAGACGGACGGCACATAAGGAATTAGTGACACTAACAAATAGTCATGTTAGAACTAAATATCAGGTCATTTATCTCCAAATAAAAATATGACTAAATAATGTGTATAAAATTTAACTTTTTATAACTATTTCAATAGGTGTTACATTTAATTAATAAATTTGCACTCCTTTACCTTTACAATATCTGTAACTACGATGTCCTCTAAGACTAAAAAAAAAGTTATATAAAACAATTCCTTAACATGTTATGATGCAGTAGGTACTTCATCCAATGCTAATTTAGACATTTAGTTTTATATTTTATATTACAATTACATTAAATTTACACTAGACTCTTGCTAATCCGGTTCTCAGTAATCTGGCATCCTTCTAGCGTATTTCCTATCATGTCTACTATAAGAGTTTCCTGGAAAATTTGCACTATTGTAAGCCATTTCGAACTGGTGGCTCAAGGTCAAGCAATGGACTGCATTTTTCACGTGTGCTTACCCTATTCCAGGACCATTTCCTCAACTAAAGTCAGCTGGGATAGCCGGGATTACCAGTGCTTCAGTTCACAGTTTTCAGTTCAGTGACTCGTGCGTGGTTCGTATGTATGTATGTATGTATGTATGTATGTATGTATGTATGTACGTGACCTTGATCCGCCAGTTTGAAATGCTCTGATTATAGTGCCATGTGTTGTATTATATTATACAGGATGACTATAAACTCTATCGACAAACTTCCAGAGGTTGTTCAGGACTGTTTGCCAAGTGTTTTGATATAAGGAACCCATGGTCGCCATTGGCTCATTACTGAGTAACTGCATTTCCTTCTTTTTGTTATCTCAACTACCTTTATATCTGTTTACACGGAATGAGTGTCGTGTTTGCAAACACACATTTCATTCAGAGTAGGGAAAAGGAGCTGTAAGTAAGCAGGGAAAGTAGGAGAGTGTAAGTAAGAGGGGTAATGCCATTGTACAGTATTTGTAATCATTCCTCTTGAACTCTTAACAGTTCTGTCCCAGATTTTGTTTTCTGCAATGTTAGTGTAGGAGTGATATGGTATCGAAAGTTTACTGATGCAGAATTAGCTGATATATGCACCTCATGTATAGTTCCACAGGATGCAATGGAAGAACTGTCTTTTGATCATTTCATTAATTCATGTAATTTATTTTGCACTGTACTTTATGGTTTATTTGTTCCTGTACAAATTATATTACAGTACTCAGAAGAATATGAGTAGGCCTACCTTAGTTGATTAATTTATTTGTATGAAACATCATCTGTCACAGTCGAAGAGATCAACATAAAATAACTCGCTAATGAGCCACCGGAGACCATGGGTTCTTTATATTAAAACACTTGGCAAACATCCTGAACAATCTCTGAAAGTTTGTCAGTATACTCACCCTGTATATGTATATATGTTATGTTATGTTTTATTTAACGACGCTCGCAACTGCAGAGGTTACACTAGCGTCGCCGGATGTGCCGGAATTTTATCCCGCAGGAGTTCTTTTACATGCCAGTAAATCTACTGACATAAGCCTGTCGCATTTAAGCACACTTAAATGCCATCGACCTGGCCTGGGATCGAACCCGCAATCTTGGGCATAGAAGGCCAGTGCTATACCAACTTGCCAACCAGGTCGACTGTATATACGTGATGGCCATGTGTGGAATAGTTTAAATTTAGAAATGCATGTGGAGTAGATGGCGCAGCTTATAATATTAAATTTAATGACATTTTTAAGCACTCTCAGTAATCCAGTATCCCTCTGTGTAAGAAACAGCCAGATTAGCAAGAGTCTACTGTATTTGTGAAAATATAATTCATGGGAAGAACGAAATGATGATGAGAAGGAGGACAACAATAACATAACTCAGAAAATGCAGAGATTTAAACCCTTGGGTATGTAACAAATACTAGAAATGATATTTAATTAATTCTCCTATATTCCCAGAATGAAGGCAAGTTAATCAGGATTCCAGAAAACTACAGTTCCAAACATCCAGTGATTAAGATTATGTATATTCTTGTCAAACTCTAAATACTGTTCTGAACATGTCACTCATCACTCTTAATAAGAACTATGTTCCTGAAATCTTACCTTTCTCCCACCTTACATCTCCTTCTGAGACTGACTCCGCAAATGGGGGTACATTTACTATTTTTATGTCATCCCCTGTAAAATTAAATAATAGATTGGACATTTGCATACATAGAAAATTTTACATAAGTACTCTCAATTTAGGAATGGAAGTCAGCAGAAATGAATATCACAATAAAACAATTTAAATTTCTTAATACAATTTCACATCATTTACAAAATCGTAATATGGAAACTTGAGAGTGAAATATGCATTTAAAGAAAGTACCAGTATATTATTTTTTATTCTTTCTTCTGGGTATGTAGACCTAGTTAACTAAATTTACGAAATCCACAGAGACATCTGTGGAACTATATTTCACATCTACAATAGAAAAGTACTTATAATGTAGGGAAATTTTGATTGTTCATACATTTAGAAATTAAAGAGCATTATCAGGTGTTGGTGAGCATAACAATCGACATCTGAAAGTAGGAAGTTTATGCAGATGATACAATGACCATTTTGAGAATTTTGTTTATGGTACGACTTCTCTATATATTCTAAACATTATTAAGAGTAAATTCACTTTCTAAAATAGTATACAGTAGCGTGCAAATTAATCTGAACAACGTAATTACTTATGCAAAAACACTCAAACGGGATAAAAAAAAGGATCTAAGACATACCTCAGTAATCTATGTGGCCTCCCTTGTTCCTAATAACAGCTCTGAGACGATTTGGCATGGATTCCACTAATTTCCCACAAATATTCTTCATTTCTTCATCGCGAAACCATACACCAATGAGGGCAGAAATCATCTTCTCCTTTGTAGAACAATCCATTTTTTGCATTCTTCTTTTGCAAATTGACCACAAGTTCTCAATGGGGTTGATGTCAGGTGAGTTGCCTGGCCAGGGGAGTACCTGAATATTCTTCTTCTTGAAGAATTCTGTAGTTTTTCGAGACGTATGGCATGGTGCCAGGTCTTGTTGGAACACACCTCTGCCATCCGGAAATGATTTTTGCAGCTGTGGTACGATTCTGGTTTCCAATAAGTGAATATATTTGTCAGAATTCATCATTCCCTTCATAGGTATTAATAATCCAGGCCCTTCATGTGTAAAAAACCCCAAAACATTACTTTAGGGGGGTATTTGGGTGCTTGTTGGAGATGAGCTGCTGTTACTTTTTCGGATCCTTTCCATACATAAGAAATACGGTGGCCGTGGACCTCGAAATGAGACTCATCGGAAAAAAGTACATTCTTCCAGTCATTCACTGTCCAGTGTTGATGTAATTTTGCCCACATTAAGCGTATTTTGCACATAACAGGGGTTAGCAGTTGCTTCTTAATAGGCTTATGAGCCCTTTGTCCAGCTTCCAAAAGCCTACGCCGCACTGCTGTGACGTGAATATTCGCCCCAGTGGTAGCCATTAACTCGCGGGTTAAGTCGACAGCAGTTAGTCTAGGATTTAATTTACTTTTCCTGACAATTAAACGATTATCTGCAGGCGAAGTCTTCCTTTTCCGGCCATAGTTTCCTTTTTTCTGGGGTGTGATGGATCCAGTCTCCCTGTATCGTTTTATGATCGAATTAACAGTAGCCAAACCGATCTGACATTCTGCAGCAATTTGCCTCTGTGTCATAGAAGAATGCTCTGCTAATGTTATAATTTTAGACCGTTTTCGTGGAGTTGTATCCATTTGTGAAGACGACAGAATGTACACAGGATTGCAGTATTAAGTCTTCAACACAACTGAAATGCTTATAAGTACAAAACGACAGGCAAAATGTCACATATTATAAAAAAAAATAATGACAGACCTTCAACAAAGGAATTACACGTACTACAGATGTCAATTTAAGCGTTATGAGCAGCTGTGAGGCCAACAATGACAGAAAATGTAAAAAATATGTCGTGTTCGGATTAATTTGCACGCTACTGTAGCTATGTAAAACAATGTTATTTGATAAAAATGTTACACATAACAGTACTTTATCTTACATCAATTACATACAAAGTTTAAGTTAACTTCCTGAACATTCATTCTAATCACTAGCTTACAAAGATAGTCCAGAAGCACTGGACAGCCTGTCTTCAATAGAAGTAGCACCTAATTATGCAAGTACGTAAAATATTGTATGTAAAAGTATATAAAATAAGAAATGAAGTTGTCTTGGAAAGAGAAAGAATGATGCTGAAACTGATCAGAAAGAGAAAAAGGAATTGGTTGGGTCACTGGCTGAGAAGAAGCTGTCTACTGAAGGATACACTGGAAGGAATGGTGAACGGGAGAAGAGTTCAGGACAGAAGAAGGTATCAGATGATAGACAACATTAAGATATGTAGATCATATGTGGAGACTAAGAGGAAGGCAGAAAATAGGAAAGATTGGAAAAAGCTGGGTTTGCAGTGAAAGATCTGCCCATGGGCAGAACATGTATGTATGTATGTATGTATGTAAAATATTTGCTCCAGTTTTAAAATAATACTTACATAACGTCGTTGTTGAGTGAATAGATCTAACTACAGGATATAACTGATGAGATTTTGTTTGCTGGCCACTTCTGGAAAAAAAGAGTATAAGTTGTTATTCCTATTTGAAAAATAGCAAAGGATCAAAACTGTTACTTCGTAAGTGCAGCTTTTTTTATAGACATATTTTTCTGTTTAAAGTGATTTGGCCTGTTTCACAAGTGGTCCAGCTTCGAGTCCTGGCCTAGCCTGGGATTTTTCACATCGAAAATCCATAGTGACACTTGTGGCTGATGAAGTCACAGTTGGGGAGTTTTCGGGGTTCTCCTGTTTTTCCATATTAGTCATTAACATCATTTTCCCTGATATGCACTTCATCATCATTCCATAGCAATCCCTAAACACCAGGTGGTTATACATGGAGAGAGCTGGTCTAGGGAGTATGTATATATGTTACACTCAAAACACGAAATCCGTCAACCCGAAGTTTCTAGGAAATTCTAGTTCTGACAAAACTCTTTAGGAAATTCTAGTTTTGACTTATATAACTGAAGGGTACACGGGAAAAACGAACAATGTCACAATGCTGTTAAGGGTGATGTCATTATCTAATTCACTGTATTACTACGAACTTTAGCGTTATTTTTACCAAAAGTGGTAAAGGAGAATTAAAACCACGGATACATTCATCATTTCCTTCATTTCAAGTAGAAATCCAATAAATTTAGCAGTAATATACCGAAATAGATCAATATCTCAATCTTAATGGAAATGTGACATTGTTCGTTTTTCCCTTATTATTTTTTTTTTTACAAACTCAAACTAAAAATTTCGACAATATTTCTCTCTCGGAAATTGCTTACTTAAAAACACAATAGTAGTGTTATTTTCTAACTGCAAAGCAGGTAGCGTAGGGAAAATCTTTGCACAAACACTTCAGAAAGAGATGGAGATATGAGGACAGTGACCTGTCTACCTCTATTGAAAGTTGAAACACAATTCGAAACCCTTATTAAGTTTTATGGTTTTCTAAGAAAACTTTCACCTTGTTGTCAGCTCATCTTCCTAGCATATAAAATATATACTTTCTGGGATTCGTCCCCCTCATCCCTTATAAAATAGCCATGTCTACACTGTGTGCAAGTGAGAGCGTAACTATCTTCTCTTTCTAAAATTTGGTAATTCGATTACAACAGTGATCATCTGTTTTGAACGCTATACTTTTGCAGTTGCAGTTTCTGTACTGAGTTTGTGTGTTTAGTTTGATAAAGAAAAAAATCAGTTTTCTTTGGTCTATGAAAAGTGTACACTCCATTATGTCATATGAGAATTTGAGAGGTAAACTCGATGAAACATTTGGATTTAAATTGAACGATCATGGAGAAGTGCTTGACAGAAAAAAAGTTGTTTCGTGTTTGGTGATGCGGGAAACATTGTTACTAAACATAGGCTGGCACTTACTTCAGAGCATGTGAATGCACTCACATGTTTAAAATCATGGATGAAGCAGTATTAACTAGATGAGTCTTCATACATTTCGTTATTTATGTTTCTCTCAAAAATTCCTGAAGAAACTGACACAAATTATAAGCCTCATAATAAATATGTTAGTAAATAATTAAAATAGTTGTTTGTAATATAATGATACAACATATACAGTTAGTCTATACAACATTTAATACTTATGCTTATCACTAGGGGGCGGATGTTGATGACCTAAAAATCTACTTAAATGGTCATTAAAATGCCCTTAAACTAACGCATAAAAGACATAAAATTAAAAGAAAATGACATTTAAATATTATTCACCATACTCGCACCACAACTTTTTAAAAATTAATCACCTCGTTTCAATGACTGCCCTGCAAATCTCGAAGAGAGGAGGCAACGTCCTGGAATTTGGCTAAGATAAAAGAAAAGAACATGCAACAAAATTAAGGTTTTAAGGGAAAACTATAGATTTTAATGAGGGTTTACAATGTGTTTCAATCAGCGGTGGTCCATGTCAGTGCCTTCATTCTCCATCTCCTCCTCCTTCCTAGCTTCACTTTTGTTATCTTCCAGATAAGGGAGTGTGAATGACAAAACAAATTGTGAGCGCAGGGTGCATTCTTGCAATCTGTCCAGGACATGGTGAAAGTTTCCGCCCTTTCAAACATAAATTCTAAAGACATCCTTGTACCAACAAAAGAACAGTAGTGGTCGAAGTCCTCACTTAAACTAAGCTGCTGTCAAGCATTTTATATTACTTCCATTGTGTGAAGTAAAGCCTTCAGTGGAATAAGAGATGGATTTTAGAGTCTGTTCCAAACTATAAAACTCAAATTTCACTGTTATTCACTTATTCAGTAGGTAATTACTACTGACCTATTTGGTTAGAAAATGATTTAACATACCTATCGGTGAAGAAGAAAGTAAAATCCATTCCAAATGATCTAAAAGTTCTTCAAAGTATTAAAAATGACCAAAAATGCCGAAAAAATATAAGAATGGCCTATTAGTTCAAAAATGTCAAAAAATGCAATATAAGAAATTACTTTTTACGTTGATATTAACATAGAAAGGATTTCTATATTAATAGGCATCGTCCTAATGTGAAAAATAAGATGACTTTTCATCAACATCCGCCCCCTACTTATCATCGAACACAAGTTAAATTTAACAATAACTGTGTATTACAGTATATTAAAACATTTTTTCAAATCGATCAAAACTCGATTAATCGATTAAATATTTTGATCGAGCAACAGCACTAAAACAAACTATGTTGCAGATAGGTTCACTGAACTTTAAACACTGATATTGTGGTTAATTTCATCAATACCTGGTACATAACACTTTCTTTCTTTCAGATCCGAATTTTATATATGTCCTCAAATTTTCTTGACACGAGAACAGGTGCCAGATACAGAAATTTTGCTGAGGACTGCAGCAAAGAAAGAAGCCATCGGAAGTGGACAAGGGTTCATCCGTTGTGCTTGCAAAAAAATTGTGTTTCAGACTGGTGCTTGTGTGTAATAAAGAACATTCTCTGCTACTCTAAACGTCACAATAGCATGCCTTGTCGCAACTAGTGACTTGTGAGACAAAAAATAATATTAAGTTTTGTAACATAATTATTCGTAATTCAACAACAAAAATAGTAATGTTTAAGCATCCCATAACATATTTGTGTAATAAAAGTATTTTGTCTTTCAACAACAACAACAACAACAGTAATAATGATGTTCATGTGTAAGTACCAATTTCCAAAGTCGTTTTAATAAATTAATTTTTTTAGATGTAACTACATTATGTTAGTGGAGACTACAATTTCCTCGGGTTTTGACGGATTTCGCATTCAGAAATCGTTAAAACCGGTTTTTTTTACTAACAACAATCAATTATTTATAGATGTAACTTAATTATATTAGTCAAAACTAGAATTTCCTAAAGAGCCATAGTTATTTCTAGATGTAACTGGATTACGTAAGTGAAAACTAGAATTTTCTAAAGAGTTTTGTCAGAACTAGAATATCCTAGAAACTTCGGGTTTTGACGGATTTCGCGTTCTGACTGTAACATACAGCTAAGTTCAGTGTAGTCAGTTGGTGTGGGTTGGGAATGTAGGCTACCTAGCTCGAGGGTTAGTACAATAGAACTTCTAGGTCGCAGCACTGGGTCATAGTGCTCCCTCCCGAAATTCAAATCAATTTAACACAGTTAAGGCCACAAAGCCTTCTAACCATGGTTACATTTTAACCTCTGTGTGGTGAATCAAATACTATTAACATATCTACATTATTGTTAGGCCTAAGTCTTACTTGAAAAAAATTCTATCTCATTAATTTATTGTTACAGGCATTTTTATTATCAGTTATTTATGAGTTCTGTATCAACTCAGCAGTTATCTACCACTGGAATTCGTGACAGTGAGATGGATTTCAGGTGAAAAATTAGAGGATTCGGCATGGAATTACTTTTTTTTTTTTTCTATTTATTTATTTATTGTCGCTTTAACTTATAACAAAAGTCATATCGCGACACGAATTAATTTTAACAATATATAACATTTAGCAAGTCGTAAAATAAAAAAAAAAAAAGAATATTACACAATTTTATCAAACAATCCAGTCAACTTGAAAAACTTTATGACACTATTGCAGTGAGAAGGTTCACCAAGAGATCTTGCTATATCATTGGGGATTTTTAGTTGTTGTCGTAACTGATTGTATTGAGGACAGTCCTGGATGATGTGTTTCACAGAAAGAGTTTCACTGCAAGTGTTACAAACTGGAGGAGGTTTCTTCTTTAATAAATAACCATGTGTGAGCTTGGTATGTCCAATACGTAGTCAGTTGATGAGAACTTGATTCCTGCGTGATAGATGATTAGTTGGATATGATAGTCTCAAAGCAGTTCTAATTTCCCAGAGTTTGCTAGTAGATGTTTGAAGCCAGTTGGAGTACCATAGATCATTTAACTTTGTTTTAAGATGAGTGGCTATATCACTATTCCAAGTGGCTATGTCCATATCCTGTATAGGAAGACGAGTTGCTTCTTTTGCTGCCATATCGGCTTGTTCATTTCCATGCAGACCCTGGTGGGAAGGAATCCAGATATGATAATTTGCTTTGATTGATTGTAGATTTCAGTGTAATAATGTTGAATTTCGTTTATCAGTGGAGATTTAGAGGATGAGTTATGTAGGGCTTTTATGGCAGATTGAGAATCCGTGAAGAGCAGATACCAATCGCTATCAGGATGTTTTAGTACATTCTCAAAGGCCTTTTTAATTGCATATAGTTCAGAAGAGTAAACTGTATAAAATGTTGGTAATGTATGCAGCATGATGTGAGTAGGATAAACTATTGCACATGCAGTGCAGTCTTCAGTTTTGGAACCATCCGTATAAATATGAAGGTAATTTGGATATTTTCCACAGATTTCGTTGAACAGTAGTTGATAAATGTTTTTATTCGTTTGTTCTTTTGGATATTGGCATAAGTCCGTATTTACATATGGTACTTTGATCCTCCAAGGTGGTATATTTGTTTGTATTTCTCTAGAAGATATCCGAGGGATTTCTATATTTATTTCACTCAGATATGTCTTTAATCTTGCAGAATATGGTACTGAATGTGTTACTTGTGGAAGAACTCTATGATTAAAGGCAGAGAAGAAAACATACATATACATTCTAGAATTTGGAAAGGCAGCTGTCTTGAGAGCATAGGTAATGCTTAGTTGTTTTCGTCGAATGTGTAATGGCGCTTCACCAGCTTCTATAAGTATACTGGTGGTGGGACTAGTTCTAAATGCTCCCAAAGCTATACGTAGAGCTGAAGTCTGTATGGTATCAAGCATTTTCAAAATAGTAGGTTTTGCTGAATTATATACTATAGCTCCATAATCCAGTTTGGCTCGAATAATGGACTTATAAGAACACATTAATACATGGCTGTCTGCTCCCCAATTGTTTGCAGACAGTACTTTCAGAATATTAATTCTGCGAAGACAATCATCTTTGAGGGCCTTGAGTTGAGGTAACCATGTTAGCTTTTTATCAAATATAATTCCTAAGAATTTTAATGTTGTTACAGTTGGAATTATTACGTCGTTCAAATGCAGATTAAGGGAAGGATGATCAGCTTTTTTCCTTGAAAATAGTATACTTATGCTTTTGCTTGCAGATAATTTAAAACCAGTTTGTTTTGACCATCTTAGGATTTTGTCAGTGGCGGCCGGTGAGACATTCTGGTGGTGGTGCCAAAAATGTAAGAAGGTTGCACGCAAATCACCAAGTGAAAGGTGATAATCACAGCTCATGTTTACATTATGTTAAATAAAACAAATTAATTAAGCGAGCTATTTTACCAGGTGTGCAGTTAATAATGCAACTAGTAGGCCTATATGAAACCAAAAACAGCAATAAACGCTCTTCTAACTTAAAAATATGCTTATATAAAATTTATCATTTGAATGTTAAGAGAGGAATTTAACTAATCACTAACATCTTTAAATTTCAAGCAATGTACTCACCAAAGTGCCAATCCAACGCCGAGAGAGAGACATCTGCATCTGGATTAAAAAGAACGGTACTGGAAATCCATTCGTCGTTCCTTTTTGTTGGCAAACAAGTCTATCACTTTTGCATTGAAACCTTCAATCTTGCATACGAAAGATTTTTCGCACGATAACATTCCTAAAGCACTCAATCTTTCTTCCTTCATAGTGTTTCTAAGAAATAATGTGGTTATTCTTTTCAGCATAGAAAAGCATCGCTCAGCTTCAGAAGTGGAGATGGGCATTGTAATTAACAATTTCAAAATTTTGATTGTCTCCTCGAAAGTATCACATATTTCATCTTCTAGAATTAAGGAAAGAAATGGAAAATATAAATAACTTTTAGAACTCATAAAGTTGCTGGCAAAAACACACGAAATGAACGGTGATACAGACAATAAATGAAAACGTTTACACTTCACTTAAACAGACCTATGAATCCAAGGCAGCAGCTTGAATAACACATGTTCATGTCCTGCATAAATCTCATATATCGTTAACAAAATCATCAATACTAGCAACAGTGTAACGATATTTAGTTGCCGCGAAATAAAACAAATATCACACTAAATTAACTAATAGTGTTACATAATATGAGGAAATACGTAGTTGTCTTTCTAAAAATAACCATGACTGACTTTCTCTGCATTCGATACAGTTAAATGAATAGTAATTTGTACTTTCAAATCCAAGTTGTGTGCATTAGTTTTGAATTGGTAACATTGCATTAAGATTTGGCGCCGAACTTTTCGTGTAAGTCTGCTCTTGAGACAACGGTTTCCTGCCAAACTAGCGGAATTTCTGGATTACTGCGCTCTAGCGGGCGGAATTTTAACTACTGAGTCAAATTGAACTCGGCTCAGTCTCCGCCATAAGAACCGCATATGAACTAAACCAGTAGCCTTTTGTACAGTGTTATATGGGCTTACCCGGTGCCACAGAGAACTGGCTCCAACGTTCGAAAAAACACTGTAAGAGTGCGTCCCGATCTGTGCGCGCGCTCGTTCAAATGAAATTGGAATAAAATACGTAGAAATAAATTATTACAACTATGTTTTAGGGTATTATTTTTTGTTTCTTTCATTGGTGGTGCCATGGCACATTGGCACTGCCCCAAAAGCCGCCCCTGGATTTTGTTAAGGCATATTTGTAGAATTTCTTGTGTTGTAGATACATTTTTACCTCTGCAGAAGATGATAAGGTCGTCTGCGAAGAGGCAGGCTTTAATAGGAGAATTTATTACAGAAGTTATATTATTAATGGCAATCAGAAAAAGCGTTACCGGTACACTAATTACAGATCCTTGTGGTATTCCATTTTGTACAGGAGTTTCTTGTGATAATGCATTTGTCACCCTTACTTGTATCTTTCGATCTTGTAAGAAGTTGTATATGAAAGCTAACATATTTCCAATAACATTATTTCGAAGGAGAAGATTAATTACATGTTCATGCCAAACCATATCATAGGCTTTATGTATATCAAGACTAACAGCAATAAGATGTTTATTCAGGAATGCATCCAGAATTTCAATCTCTAAAGTTATTAAACTGTCGTTTGTTGAGTGGTGTTCACGGAAACCATTTTGTTCTGGAGTAAAAAATTTAGTTTTCTCTAGACACCATCTTAAACGTTTATTAATTATTTTTTCTAATAGTTTACACATTGTACAAGTAACGGCTATTGGTCTATAGTTGTCAGGTAAGCGATGATCTTTGTTCGGTTTAGGAATTGGGACTATTATAGCTTTTCTCCAATTGTCAGGAAATACTTGCATTGTCCATATATGATTAAATATATTAAGGAGGTATGTTTTTCCATCCATAGGGAGTTGTTTTAAGAACTCGTATGGTATATTATCGGGACCTGGGCTATTGTTTTTCGAAACATCTATTACATCAATAAGTTCCTTGAAGGAGATTTTATCATTGTAACTGTCCATGGTATGACGAAATATGTTACTAAGATCTATTGCAGGAGAACTATTTTTAAATTTTAAGAAATCTGCTTCATAATGAGAGTCATTGGATACATCAGAAAATGTTTCAACTAGAATATCGGCAATATCTTGAGGAGAGTCTACATAAGTTTCATCACCAGTTTTTAAGATCGATGCAATAGGAGATGATACTTTGTTGCCTCGTATTTTCTTCAAACGCTCCCAAATTAAATTTTGTGGTATTTGCTGTGACAGTGAAGATAAATATGACAACCAGGAAGCTCTCTTGCTCTCTTTGATGGTGCGTCTAGCTACAGCTCTAAGTTGTAGAAAGCTCAACTTGTTTTCTAAAGTTGGTCTTCTTTTATACTTGTAAAAGGCTTTGTTTTTCTTCTTGATTGCCAACTTACAATCTTCATTCCACCACAGTTTGCTTTTAGCAGAGAATATATTTCGTTTAGGAATACTTGTTTCAGCAGTTTTAAGAATAATTGTTGTAAATCTATCAATTACATCATTAATTGAAGTGTTGTTGAATTCGTGCGTTGGAATTAATTTAGAGATATTATTTTGGAAATCAGATTTATACTTTACCCAGTTACCTTTGCGAAGTCTCCATTTTTTAATTGGTATGTTACATTGTTTTGTAGATTCTCTTTGTAGCAATATTGGAAAGTGATAGCTTCCAAGGGGAGTTTCATAAGCAGACCAATGATAGAGAAGTGCTATGTCAGGAGTACAGAGGCAAAGGTCAATATTGCTGAGAGTATTATGGCTGACACAATAATGAGTTGGTCTTGTAGAGTTTAGTAGAACTAGATCTGTGTTGTCAGTCAAAGTTTTTATTATTCTGCCTCTCTGATTTGTATAAGAGCAACCCCATAAAGTACTGTGAGAGTTGAAATCACCCAGAAGAATAAAAGGTCTTGGTAACTGGCGAATCAGATCTTGTAATTCTTGCAAATTGAGAGTCTGACTATTGGGTAAATATATGTTACATACATACAATGTTAATGGTAGAAGCAAAAGTACTGCTACTGCTTCAAGGTTGGTATTCAATTGGACTTTTTGGTGAGAAATTGTCTGTCGGATGTATGTAACAACTCCCCCACTTGCATGTATAGGATTAGGACGATTTTTATGGTGAGAAGAATATTGTTTAAGTTTTGCCACATATTCATGTCGAAAATTAGTTTCTTGTAGGCAAACTATATCTGGTTTATGTAAAGTAATTAGCTGCTGGAAATATTCATAATGAGACCAGAAGCCGTCTATGTTCCATTGAAGCAGGAATGTATCCATCATAATCATAACAAAGAAGAGGTGGAGTTGTTTTCTCATGTGAGTGTATCATGTTCGGGAGTGTTACTATGGCTTGTTAATTTAGTAAGGATTCTCGTAGTTTTGTTTTTCATATTCTGAGATTTGAAATGCGGGTAGAGTTTATGAAGAGTATCAATCAGGCCTTCAATGTCATGTGTATGAGATTTGGCTACATCGAGAATATCAGTTGTTCCTACAGCATTTTCATAGAAACTTTTAAGCTGTAGAAAGTTTAGGACGTAATCATTAGGTGATGATTCTACTATTGTCCTTATTGAAAGTAGAGATTCGTCAATACTTGGACTGTTTAGAGTCTTAGCTTTCTTTTTAGGAGGTTTGGACTTTTCCTTCTGCGTGAGAATTGGGATAGTAGCATCTTCATTTGGAATGTTATTTAAGAGTTCTTCAGAGTCATCAGAAAACTGAATGGTAGAGTCACTAGACGTTACAGCTCTCTTAACATTCTTTTGTTTGTTGCTATTTGGGCTTAGCCTATTAGGTAAGGGAGGAAATTCTTCTGTATTTAGAAACTCTAGTTCAGGTTGAGTGTGTGAATTAGTATTAATTTCAGGTAGTTCGGAGTCCTTTTTAGTACAAACTGATTCTTCTGGTAAGTTCAGTTGGTCTGCAGAAGAAAGAGAGTTAGTACTGTTTGAAGTAGCTACGGTATCTTTGATTACTACACAGTCGGTTTCAAGCATATTGTCAAGTCCAGAGGAAATCATGTCAGAGGTTAAGGTTACCTGATCAGTACTTGGTATAACAGAATCAGTTAGGGATTCGGTGTGGTTGGTTTTGCATTGTCTCGCCAGGTGACCTTCTTGTTTACATAAAAAACAGGTTGGAGTATCAGCAGAAATGTATATCCAATAGTTAATCCCATCATACGAGATTAGCATACTTTCTGGAAGTTTTTCAAAATCATCAGGTTAGACATACATTTGACGTCGAAAACTGAGTATATGAGAGAATCCTGGGGTTGATATACCAGCCTTAATATATTCAATTGGAGACATTGGTTTGACATCAAATTGTAGTAAACTTTCCTCAATTAAACTATGTGGAATTACAGGACACATGTTGGATAGGATTACTCTCTTATATTTAGTGAGAAAAGGTCTAAGTTGTAATGATTCATTATTGATCATGATTTGTTGATATTTTGTTGTAAGTTCTTCCACAATTTTCTTACTTGCTAAATATATACAAATTCGGCCATTCGATATTCTGGATATGAATCGAATATTGGAAGGATCAGTAAGTTTGCCGACAGCTAAAACATAATCTTTAATTGTTATATTATCACTAGATTCAAAAATAATAGCTTGGTCTCTACTAGGGGTTGATTGAAGTACCTTAGAATAAGTTACTTGATTCGAAGGAGTGTCTTTTGGATTCATAATCTTTGAATTAGGATGAAAATTATTTGTTGCGGAATCTTTGTTACTTAAACTCTTGTTCTGATGTATTGAATTGTCATTTAGTTGAATAGAAACATCTTTACCGCTGAATTTCTTTGGTTGACATTGTTGGCTGCTAATAGCAGCCATCTCGTAATTTTAATCTACAAATTGTAGGCTGGGCTATTTGTTATTCAGCTATATAAAATTTAACTTTCAAGACTCACCAAATCTATATGTCACTTAAAGAGAAGAAAAATTGAAGATTATTTCAACACTGCTTTGATGACTTACACTTAACTTAGAATTGTGATAATAATAAAGATTAACTCGGAGAACACTCAGAATCTGGAGCTATCTTCACCATGACCCACTCTAACCAAAACGGAATTACTTGTCAACTGTATTACTGTTGAGGAAAACTTTAAGGGTGTGGGGGCAGAGAACGAAATAGGTAATCAGCTGGAGCAGGATTTGAATCCATGCCAGAACAGCCATGGAGTACAAGTCTCTCTCGCTAATACCTATTAAGAAATAATGTCGTTTGTAAGTGAGGAAGAAACAATGGTGAATGAGTTTACTTTTATGTTACTGGTGAAATAAATTAAGTTACCTAACTAATAAACTTCATTTCTTAGAGTAGAGGTTAGAAAAGAGGGGCAATATACTATTTCGCAAAATGAAACACCAAGAAACGCATTTCACTTGATAGATAATAACCGATTATCAGTAGGTTTACAAGAAAAATAGGTCCACTGCTGTGGAGTAATGGTTAGCAAGTCTGACCATGAAAAAGCAGACTCAGGTTGAAATCCTGGGTAACTTTCGGTGCTGGACCCTGGACTCATTTCTCTGGTATTATCACCATCTCACTCAGGTGCTAGATAAGCACAGCAGTTGATAAAGTATGGTAAAAAAAAAAAAAGAAAAAATACTGTATATCTTACTTACTTGTGGCTTTTAAGGAACTTGAAGGTTCATTGTCGCCCTCATATAAGCCCATCATAGGTCCCTATCCTGAGCAAGATTAACCCCATCTCCTTCAAATGTATTTTAATATCATCCTCCCAGCTATGTCTCGATCTGCTCAAAGGTTTTTTCCTCCAGCCTTCCAACTAACACTCTATATACATTTCGTCCTTATGTGCTTCATGCCCTGCCCATCTCAAACGTCTGGATTTAATGTTCCTAATTATGTCAGATGAAGAATACAATGCGTGCAGTTCTGTGTTATGTAACTTTCTCCATTCTTCTGTAACTTCATCCCTATATCTTTCTAAGCACCTCAATCTCAAACAACCTTAACCTCTGTTTCTCTCTCAAAGTGAGAGTTCAAGTTTCACAACCATACAGAACAACCGGTAATATAACTGTTTTACAAATTTTAACTTTCAGCATTTTTGAGAGCAAACTGGTGACAAAAGGTTCTCAACCAAATAATAACATGCATTTCCCATATTTATTCTGCGTTTAATTTCCTCCCAAGTATCATTTATATTTGTTACTGTTGCTCCAAGATACTTGAATTTTTCCACCTCTTTAAAGGATAAATTTTCAATTTTTATATTTCCATTTCATACGATGTCACGAGACATAATCATATACTTTGTCTTTTTGGAATTTACTTCCAAACATAAATCTTTATTTGCTTCCAGTAAAATTCCCGTGTTTGTGGATTTTCTCCTAACATATTCACATCATCCGCAGAAACAAACAGCTGATGTAACCCGTTCAATTCCAAACCCTGTCTGTCATTCTGGACTTTCCTAATGGCATATTCTAGAACAATGTTAAAAAGTAAAGGTGGTAGTGCATCTCCTTGCTTCAGCCCACAGTGAATTGGAATAGCATCAGACAGAACCTGGCCTACACGGACTCTGCTCTATGTTTCACTGAGACACATTTTAATTAATCAAACTAGTTTCTTGGGAATACCAAATTCAATAAGAAGACTGTATATCTTACAATAATTAATTAGATGTTTTAGAAACAACCCAAGCCAAACAAAGTATTGACACAGGTAACTAATATAGAAATAATAAATATAAAACAAAACTTGATGAACCAAACAAAATCGAAAGCTGGATATACCTCCACCCTCAAGTCAAAATGGAAGAAGATAACAGAAATCACACTTGTACAAGTTGAATCCCAAGTGTCTGTCACTCGAGAAAGTTTGTCATAATAAAGACTGGAATTAACAGAACTGCAAATGTAAGCATGTCTACTCCCCCTAGTAGCCGCAGGACCTTGACGTTGGTGGGGGAGCCTGTGAGTACCAATGAAACCGGGGGCTGTACTGGTAGAGTTACTCATGCCAGAGAGATCCCGGTGGAGATACCTGACAAAGAAGCAGCTTACCAAAATACCAACTGAAATCCAACCCAATTGGGGCTCCCAGCTGGAGAACCTTGGTGGGACTCCCAGTTGGAGCACCACTTTGGTGTACGGGTTGGTCTACCCAAGCCAAGGTGGAAAGCATCGTGTCGAGGGCTGAATGGCACTGGGGTAGCAAAATAATCAGTGTCGCTAACGATCTCTGTAGGGCACCAGGCGACACCCTGCAGTACTTGGCCTTCCCAACATATTCGGGGCTCTGTGTTGGGTGACCTTTAGTTCCCCGGTTCTCATGGGACCAAAATGCAGGACACAAGAACAAAAGAGGATGTTAGAGACTCTCCAGCTGAGAGACATCTAACATCGGATGAAGGGATGGGGATCACTGCCTCTTCCATAAACAGGCTGCACCTGGGCTCGAAAAGGCTATCAGGGGCAGAAAGAAAGAGAAGGAGAAGGGAAAGGGAAGCGATGTTGAGAGCCGGGAGCACTGCACACCCAGGCCCTTCATCTCTACCCACTGGTGTTGTGAGCGGAGCCGAACCAAAGACTCCCAAGAGGACTAGGTCTAGCACTGCCACTCCACCCTCGGCAGGGACTCAGCCTGTAAAGAGACCCAAGGGCATTGTTCCTGAAGTCTCTTACAGCGAGGCCTTAGCAGCCTTTAAAATGGCTATCGTCGGGACATCATATCCTGATGACAAGCTAATAGAAAGTGACATTGGTCACATTCAGGCAGCGATCCTGAGGGGATTAGACGGCGCGCAATCTGGCGAGCCTCTACCACTCCTTAGGACATTTTCATTACAGGATGGGGCCCTGATCTACTATTGTGAGGATCAGAACTCATGTTTATGGCTCCAGAAATGCCTTAATGGAACAACAATTAGGGATAATTTTGTTCTAAAGGTAATGGATGCCAAGGAACTACCCAAACCAGTTAAGGTAGCCTTTAGGACCCAGGATCTTACGACCTCGGATCCTAAGGTGCTGCTGAGACGAGTTCAACTACTTAATCAAGGGCTCTGCACAGAGCATTGGAAAGTGGTTAATAAGCAGACCGATTCAACTGGTCAACATTTTATTTTGCTGATAGACCAGGAATCGGCTGCAAAAATTTCAGAGAAGGGGCTGACCGCCTATACTGGGGTAGACAAGGGTCAATTCAAGATCCTACTCGACCCCAATAAAAAGGCGACTCAAGATGCTCAAGAGGCAGCTGCTGGAGTGGATGATTCTCCGGAGTCCATGGAGACTGGAATCCCGGAGGAAATTCCCGCTCAAGAGGCTGTATAAGTGAGTATTTTAATTGGGTAATTATGAAAGTAATTCAAATTAACCTTCACCATTGCAAGTAAGCTTCTGCCTTACTAAGCAAGAAACTGGCTAGTGAAAATATAGACATTGCTCTCATACAAGAACCATGGGTATACAGGGGATTTGTTGGGAGTTAACTGTACTGGAGGCACTCTTTACTGCCCCAATACTGACAATCCAAGAACTTGCATTTATGTTAGAGACTGGATGAATGCTTTGCTTAAAGTAGAGTTCTGTTCCAGGGATGTAACTACTACAGAGACGTCCATAAGGGAGGGAGGCAGAAAGAGGATTTTACAATTCTCACCTGCCTACCTTCCTTATGATGAACCTAACCCGCCATCGGAATTGGTGAGGAGACTCGTTTCCCACTGCAAGGAAACGGGTAAGGAACTCATCATAGGGGCTGATGCCAACGCTCACCATGTGCTGTGGGGAAGCACCGACATCAATCCAAGGGGTGAACAGCTGCTGGAATATCTGGTAAGTGCGGACCTGAATATTCTAAACAAAGGTAACGAACCAACTTTCGTTAATTCACAGAGAAGGGAAGTTATTGATCTAACGCTGGGGACTAAATTGGTTGAGGACCTAGTTTCTAACTGGTATGTATCATCAGATACGTCTGCATCTGATCATAGATATATATACTTTAGAATTAAATCACAGATCACTAATCCAGTGATCATTAGGAACCCGAGGAATACTGACTGGGACGCATACAGGATGGACCTATCGGCATTGACAGCAGGTATATCAAGGGACATTCGTTCTATAATAGATGTGGAGTTTGCAGTTGACCAGTTGCAACAGTCAATTCTCCTATCATATTATAATTGCCATGCTAAGGTCGCAGGCTCGCCAAGACTGGTTCCTTAGTGGTCAAAAGAGCTAAGCGAACTTAGACGTAATACAAGGAAACTTTTCAAACTTGCTAGGAGAACTGGTGATTGGATTACCTATCAGAGGGAACTCACCAGTTACAACAAGGCTATTCAGAAACCAAAAAGGCAATCATGGAGGGAGCACTGCAAAGGGATCGAAAGTATTCCTAGCAGTGCCAGACTCATGAAGCTAATGGCAAAAAGTGCTAACAGATATGTTAGCACAATTAAACTGCAAGATGGCAGTTATACACAGTCTGGAAAAGAGACGTTGCTTCAATTAGCTAACGCACATTTTCCAGAATCAGAGGTAGTTAACAATGGTTGGATGGCTGATCAGGTGCGACCGGAACTGTTCTGGTTGTGTTTGAGCAGGGAGGACTGGGCCCTGGTCAGGGATGTGATCACGTTAACTAAAATAAAATGGGCCATTTATTCTTTTGACCCATATAAATCAGCAGGACCTGACCAGATCATACCTGCACTGCTGCAATAAGGACTCTATACAGTCCATACTATGTAGCATCTACAGGGTCTGCCTAGCCTCTGGATATGTTCCACAGGCATGGAGACAGACCAAGGTTATATTTATACCAAAACCGGGGCGTCCAAGCTATGCTGTTGCGAAAGCATACCGCCTGATCAGTCTCTCCTCGTTTCTTTTAAAGACACTAGAGAGATTAGTGGATAGACATATTAGGAACAAGGTGTTGAAGGAGTTTCCTTTACATAAGTACCAGTTTGCCTATCTACCTGGGAAATCTACAGAAGCAGCACTTCATCAGGTAGTCTCCTATCGAGAAGGGGATGGCTTTTAAAGAAATTGCCATAGGAGCATTTCTGGATGTTGAAGGAGCGTTTGATAAAACTTCTTGCGAAGTAATACTAACAGCACTTCAAGAACACAATGTACCTCCGCTTATTTGCAAGTGGATACATTACATGTTAAAAAGCAGGCAAATTACCATGAGTTTGGTTGGGGAAACGCTCGGGGTGTCTGTGGCTGGGGGCTGCCCACAGGGAGGCATTCGTTCGCCTCTGCTGTGGGACCTGGTAGTGGATGCCTTGTTGCGAGAACTCAACGAGGCTGGGTATCTTGCCATTGGATATGCAGACGATATTGCTGTAATCGTAAAAGGGAAATTTCCCACCACAGTCGTTGACGTGCTCCAAGTAGCACTGAAAAAGATTGAAAATTGGTGTAACAGAACTAAGCTTTCTGTTAATCCTAACAAGACGGTACTGGTACCTTTCACAAGGATGAGATCTGTGGGGAACCTTAGGGAACCCACACTCTTCGGTGAAAGAATACCATACTCTTCACAGGTTAAATACCTTGGACTTATTCTAGACAAGAAATTAACCTGGAAAGATCGTTTAGATTACTGCATAGCCAAAGCATACAGGGTCTTTTGGACCTGTAGAAGGATGCTTGGCAAAACATGGGGTCTAAAACCTAGGATTGTGTACTGGATATACATTACTATGGTTAGACCTATACTCTCTTATGCTGCACTTATGTGGTGGCCAAGAGTTAAATTAAAGAACTGTAGAACAGAACTCAACAAGTTGCAAAGAGTGTTCTGCATTTCAGTAACGGGAGCCTTTAGAACGACTCCTACAGTGGCAATTGAAATGCTAATAGGACTCACTCCTCTGCATATTTGGATTGAAGCTGAGGCCCTTAAGGCATTTCACAGAATTTGCCGTCAGACAAAGGTGTTCAATGTTGAACACCTTAATCATCTCAAACTCCCTTGGGATAGGAGTGTCAGTGATGCCCTGAGCATGGAAACTGACATCTTAGAACCAAGGGTTTTGTTTGACAAAAAGTTCACAGTTACCTATCCAGAACTTAGTGAATGGAAGGACCAGACTAAACTGGTTAACAATAAGGGCCCAGTTTGGTATACTGATGGCTCCAAAACCAAATCAGGAACCAGGGCTGGATTGTTTGGCAATGGTACCAGACTTTCTTTTAGCCTGGGTCAATACGCCACTATCTTTCAGGCTGAGGTCTTTGCTATCTTAGCCAGTGTAAGGGAAAGTATTAGGAGGGGCTATTCAGGTAGACACATCCTTATACTTTCTGATAGCCAGGCGGCACTAAAGGCGATTAAATCGCCTTTGGTTAAGTCGAAACTGGTACTGAAGTGCCGGAATACCCTCATGACCTGGCAAACACTAACTCGGTTCATCTGAGGTGGGTACCAGGACATGCAGGGATTTACGGAAACGAGAGGGTGGATGAGGCTGCTAAAGATGGAGTTGAGACCCCATTTATAGGACCAGAACCTGTGTTGGGACTATCTTCAAGACCAATTAAGCAGGTCATCAGGGATTGGGCTCACAGACGACATATTAGTTACTGGAACTCAATTAAGGGCTGTAATCACAGCAAGGCCCTTATCAAAGATCTTGCAAGGACAAAATCGAATGAGCTGCTGAGACTTAGCAAAAAGCAGCTCTCTTGGGCAACAGGATTTCTTACAGGACACTGTGCCCTGAAGAAAAACTTATACAGGATGGGACTTATTACTGACCCACTGTGTATAAGATGTTCACAAGGAGATGAGTCAGTAAAACTATCATTCAGTAGCAAATTAGCTGCAAAATGTTGTATAAAAATTACAAATCTGTGAAAAGGAAACTCAATAGTATTTATACTGCTTATTTATGCCTGAAACTTATATACATACATCGTTTTAGTCAAAACACTATGCCTGGAATGATGTTTCTCTACGTCATATTGTTAGACACGAATGAGGCTGTAGTTTTATTTCTATGATTAGCCTGTCATTTCCATTCTTCTGCTAACTACATAGTTAATATAATTACATAGTTATCATAAATACTGTTACAAAATTTTTAATGAAATATTAGCACAGTTTTAAAGCTATATTAATTTTTTATTATATGGGTTACTTACACAACCTCTTTGTACATTATGCACCAATTATTTTTCAAAAGCACCACCTTTTATCTTCACACAATCTGCAAGTCTCTGTGACCACTTGTCAATTTTACTATGAATGATATCAATTGGAGTAACCACAATTCAGACTCTCGAAATTTCAGTGTCTACTCTTGCAGACAATGTCTTCGAGCACTGTCCACAACTTACTGTCTCATGTGTTCAGGTCAGGACTGCTGAAAGGCTAATTAAGTAGCTGAAGAAATAAATTCCAGTATATTCCCTTGAAGCCACACCTGAGTAGGCTTAGTCTTGTGGGCTGGGTTCCGAATCCTGCTGCAAGCTCCAATATTAGTTATTCTATTAAACATGGTATTGTTCAAATACTTCACAACTGGCTCTAACATGATGTCCTGGTAGACTTTGGTTGCAGTTTCAACCCTTTCACAAACATGGAGCTCAATGGTATTATCATATGTCACTCCCCAATAAACCAGAATGAGGATCATCGGATGCTTGAAAGATTCCCTTAATTTTATTGTAAAATTTTTTCATCAGTGAAAATAATCTTTCTGTGCTCACTGTCTCCGCAATGCTGAAGATGTTTTGATTTTAGCAAATACTCTCTAACAATAATACTGGAAAGCTTACCTGTTTAGCATTGCAAGCGGTGGCAAAAAAATGACTGTGCTGCTATCTAGCAGCTTAGATTGTTTATACACTCCTTGCTGAGTGCTGGGTTACACGAGGATACACGGAGAGGTGTGTATTTGATGTCAATAAGAAAATGCAAAGCAATAGAATTATTTAGAATCACAAGGTTCACAACATTTTAAATTAATAACAAGTTACAAAGTTATTGGAATAGAAATGAAATGAGACAATTCTTGTATTTTCAAATGTAATTATGATTTGTTGTTGTTGTCTAGTGCCTTGCATCTGGCAATGAAGCCATTAGCAGTCGTGCTTTCCAATACTTTTGAACTGTAGTTTCTTCTGATCTTAATGCTTCACAGGTCTGCAAGTGATCTTCATTCATTTCTGCTGGATCGTTACACAGGACACATATTGGTGAAGCTGAGATACCTATTCTGTAGAGATGACTTGCTAGACAGTCATGATTTGTCAATAGTCTGAAGGCTGCAACTGCTGTTTTCCTTGGTCTCTGGGGGATTATATCTGGGTTGGAAAGTAGTGTAATCCATTTTTTGTCTTTAGCATTTGATTCTATTTCTTGTAGGTATGAATGAGAAAATTTTGTAGTGATCAAGCGTTTTATTGAGTATGAGAAATTAAATTTAGACTTTTGTTTTATTGTTGTGCCTTTCTTTGCAAGTGTGTCTGCGGTTTCATTCCCCATGACTCCACAGTGTGCTGGAATCCATTGGAGATGGACAATCTTATTAACTTTTTGGAGTTGTGTTAACATTTTGTAGCATTCTCTTATTTTTGTTGACTTCTTTGTAGCATTTGAACATATTCCCTGAATTGCAGCTTTAGAATCTGAAAGAATTACTGTCTTGTTATATTTATTTAAGGGAAGATTTAATAATTGTCGGAGAGTAACGTGTATAGCCTCTATTTCACCATCATAATTTGTTGTGTCTCTGCCAACAGAATGATAAAAGGAAAAATGTGTACATGTAACTCCAGCTCCAGTAAGGTTTTCTGTGGTGGAGCTGGCCTTCTATGCCCAAGGTTGCGGGTTCGATTCCGGGTCAGGTCGATGGCATTTAAGTGTGCTTAAATGCGACAGGCTCATGTCAGTAGATTTACTGGCATGTAAAAGAACTCCTGCGGGACAAAATTCCGGCACATCCGGCGACGCTGATATAACCTCTGCAGTTGCGAGCGTCGTTAAATAAAACATAACATTTCCATCGGTATATATGTGTAGCCATTCTTCTGTAGGGTATCTACTATTGATCGTTTCCAGTGCTAAAAGTTTTTGTATTTCTTTTGGTGTGTCTGATTTACTTATTTCCTCTGTTAATTCCAAACTGAAGGTAGGTTGCAATAATTCCAATGGATTTTCTCTTATGAGTAAATTTTCTCTGGTGTTAGGAATGTTCAATTTGGATTTAATCTGTGTTACCTTTTCTAGGAAACTACTATGAGTTTTGAGGATTGAAGAAGGGAGGTTCTTTTCTGTCCATTGAGAGTTTGGCAGTCGCAACATTTTCTCATGTTGGAGCAGTGCTTGTTCTTCTATTTTTGTTGTTATTGATGGGATCCATGTTAAGGCACACATGGCATCAACAGGTGTGGATTTAACTGCTCCAGTGATTAGGTGAAGAGCCTGATTTTGTAGTTGTTCAAGTTTATTGATGTTAGCATTTGCTGCTGTTATTAATGCTTTAGAACAGTACAAGAGGTTTGGTTTAATATACATTTTGTATGTTGTATTAAGGACTCTCCTTGAGCAGCCCCATTTAGCACCAGCTAACCTTTTCAGGATATGCAGTTTCTTTTCAACCTTTTCTGAGATGTTTGTTACATGTTTTTTCCAACTAAGTTTTCTGTCGAAAGTGATGCCCAAGTATTTGGCATCATCAACTACTTTGGGTGGTTTATCATTATAATTTATGTTAATAGTCACTGGTTTATATTTTAGTGTAAATAATTCATAAGTTGTTTTTTCTACATTAATAGTCATGAGGTTTTTGGAGCTCCATTCATTGTACTTTGTTTAGGGCTTTTTCTATTCTGTCTTTAATTAGTTTAGGTTGTTTTCGAGAGCCTGATGTCCAAATGACTACATCGTCAGCAAATAAAGCAATTTTGGTTTCTGAAGTTTTTACTATTGATGGAAGGTCGTTTATATAAATATTAAAGAGTGTTGTGCTCAGAACAGCACCTTGTGGAAGTCCTCGGTGTGTTTGTTTATATTTGGAAATGTATGTATTATATTTTGTAGCACAAAATCTTTGTGAAATAAACTGGGTTATCCATTTCAGCATGTTACTTTTCACACCTATTGATTGCAACTTCTCAATTAATTTATTTCTCCAGACTGAGTCATATGCTGACTGAAAATCAATGAATACTACTAAGGTGTCCTCTTGTCTATTGAAAGCTTCCTTGATGTCTTAGCTTAGTAGAAATACATTTTCACTTGTACTATGATTCTGTCTGAAGCCGGTCTGTGAACTATTAAGTAGGTTGTAGTATTCTAGGAACCAGGTAAGTCTAGATGCTACCATTCTTTCCATCACTTTTGCAATAACGCTGGTTAAAGATATTGGTCTGAAGGTATTAATATTGTTTGAAGGTTTATTTTTCTTTAAAATCGGGATGATAATGGCTTTTTTCCAGTCGGATGGTACAGTCATTTTCCAACATGTGTTATACAGTTTAAGTAGGATTTCTTTTCCTTTCCTGCCAAGGTGTTTAATAAACTCTGGGTGGATCTTGTCAGGTCCTGGAGATTTTTTGTTCTGTAATTGTTCTACTGCTAGATCCAGTTCTGTGTCATTAAAATCTTGATTGAAAATATCATTTTATATATCTTTTGGTTTATTAGATTCTCTGATAGTTTTTTTGATAGCTTTATTTTCTTTCTTGTATGCTTGGGGTATTCTTTGAGACTGAGCATAAAATTTGTTAAGGGATTCTGCTATTTCCCTATCTGTAGTTAAGCTTTTGTCATTATATTTTAATGGTTCTGTTGTAGTTTTTGATAATTTTGTTTTATTAAGAAATTTGTAGATTTTATTTCCGTCTTTCCTATAGCCCATATGTTCTACAAAATTTGTGAAACTGGTCGTCTTTGCTGTAATTAATTCTTTCTTAAAAGCGGCTGATTTTCTTCTCCAGTCTTGTACATCTTCTGGACACTTGGTTCTCTCGACTTTGACTCTTGCTATATTTCTTTCGTGTTTTAACTTAGATAGAGATGGAGACCAAAAGTAGCTATATTTCTTTAACTTTCCTTTGGGAATATGTGTTTTGGCTGCTGTCAATAATATTTCACAAATTTTTTTATTCATTTCATCTGTTGACTTGAACTCTGATTCTAGCAGTATATTACACCTCCCTTCTATCTCATTTTGGAAATTGAACCAATCTGCTTTTTTAAAATTCCAAGAAGTTTTTATTTTTGGTTTATTACTTTTATTTATTAGACCTGTTATGGAATTTATGGTGATTCTGTGGCCTGAACCTGGGTCTTCTATTATTTCTCTTTTTGTATCGTCAATTATATCAGATGACACCATTAGAAGATCAGGATTTGTATCAGAACCATTATAATGAAGGTAAGTGGGTGGATCATTTGGATTAAAGATTAATTCCATTGTTGATGAGTTTATGAGATCTTCTATGACTCTTCCTGCTGAATTTATATCTCTGTAGCTCCATCGAGGGGAGTGTGCATTAAAATCACCTATTAAAATACTTTTGGGTTCTATGGGGATAGAATTTAGATCTAGTTTATTGTCTGGAGGATTATAGATACTGTAGTGGTAGTTACTTTTCCATACTTCAATTTTAACTATTTCTGACTTATCTTGTTCTTCCATTGTTTTTTTTGATTTGGATAATAGCTTTTATATTTCTTTTAATTCCTGTAAGAATACCACTTGCTATTTGACGAGCCTTTGGAAGTATGTGTGTAGTGTACTGAGCCATTTCAAAGTATATTTCCTGTTCTTCTGATAGATTGGCTTCTTGTACTGTGAAGACATCCTGATCTTCTAATATTTTCATTAGCTCTTGCTTTTTAGACTGTGACATGCCTCCTGCATTCCACTGTAGAATTCTTGAAGTATTGGAATTGGTATGGTGAGATTTGCCTAAAGATGTCCCCACCCAGAGATCCGATTGAGGGACAGTTTTAACTCCGGAATGTTTATCTTTAGGACTCATACTCATGTATGTTGTGGCTTTCATATAACTGTTTTCTTAACGGGCACCAGTTTTTACAATGTGGCAGTTACATCACCCGTCTTAAACCCCCATTATGCAAGGGGGACCGCACCTGTCGTTGGTCAACAGGTCCTTCGGACCTAGCCGGGAGGACTAAATAGCTGTTATTTAGATCCACCGACCTTTCCCTCATGTGCCGCTGAAGGACGCTGTTGTGCTGTGATAGGCCAGCACATATGTAAATGGTATTTCCTCCATTTTAGATGAAACAGTTATACCGCTGTGACTCAGTCCCCAGATCCTCATCTGTTAAAAGCAGGGTGTACCACGGGCAGGTTGAGGTTGGGAATTGGATAGGAGAGGCTATAGGAGGCACATCACTACCCCTTACACCCTGTAATTATGATTTAGTTGTGAAAGACTTCAGAAACTTTCATACATTTCGTATTTCGTTTTTTAGCTAATGGTTATCCATTTCATTTTTGATGTAACAATTTATTAGCACACTGAAATATTTGTCAGTGAAGATACTCATACAGTCACTGCTTTAGGAATGAAGCCCATATCTTGCATTTTATCTTTTATATCAAGCAGATGTGATTTTAAAATCTCTGCAGGCATGGTATCTTTTGATAGAAAATAACTTATAGTTTACTTCAAAATTTTGTACATGGTACTTCTGAAATTTTTACGTCAGTTGAAGTTTGTTGATTAGGCCTATCTATACCTAATTCAATGAATCCCTCAAAGTATCTGTTTTAGCATTATAAGTTATATTTTCCTTCAAAGACATTTCATCTTCAACAATAATAGTTACAACCTTTTCATTCAATGGTAGAATTTCGGATTTTATTTTTAATAATTATAAAATGGTGCGATTATACTGGGTCTTATACCAAGTTCATGAAGTCAATTTTTGAGAGATCAAACTGTTGGTAAACATAATTTTCTTCTTAAAAATCTTTAGCCTTGAGGTGAACATTAATAGAAAGTTGTGGCAAAACTTCTGTCGTAACTGAATATCTTTTTAAGCATACTTATGACTAATGAATTCATCATCTTGAACAATTTTAATTAATCGGCATTTGAACTTGCTGTATTCAGAGATATCATTTCCACTTGAGCCATTGTTTATCTTTTAGGATTTCTTGCATCCTAAAAAAATGAACTTAATTTATGAAATATGAATAATGTCTCTAAAGTTAGGACTAGGCAAATTATTTGACCGAACAATTACCTGAATCACTTATTATGAAAAACATGAGTCCACTTTCTTCACAAAATCAACAATTCACATTTTTATGTTATGCATTCCAAGGTACATTACTTTGTTAAAAAAAAAAAGTATTAAAGACTTTGAATTTTTTATACTGAGAAACTATAAAGAAATTGTGTTTTGTAACCTCCTCGATGCAAGATCTATTATGTTTCTTTGGGACCTTCAAGATTCTTTCAATGTGCTTTAATTTTGACTCATATTTGCGGAAGGAGGAGCTGTTAAATTCAGAGAAGAAATAACTGTTATCTTCAGTCTGATACTAAAAGCAGAGTATTAAAATGAATAGTCCTATGACTGATTTGAAACTCCAGTAAATTCCAATTTATTACACTCTATTTTTATTTACCCCTAATGTTTCAAATTATGGTTACTGACATCCGATAATCAAAAGAGATCTGAATGTATTCTGCGATTTTTATACAGATATTCTGTCCCTCTAATACGAAAAATTTCGTCTAGAACTGTTGACAACGTTTTTAGTTAGTGCTCGCATTTTACTTACATTACTGTTTGTGTTTAGTTTTTTAAACAATATTAGATAAGGACGCAAATAGCGACAGTAGCTGATGCGCCCTATTAAACCTTTAAACTTCACTAACTAACGTCAGTCGTTTGCATTTATTTACCCATATGAGCATGGCCCATCTAAAAGGTGGCGGCAGCAGTGGCTGCTACTACTACACGACTACTCCCAATCTCTATCTTTTGGAAATATGAAAGCAGTAGCAGTAGCAGTAGCAGTAGCAGTAGTAGTAATAATAATAATAATAATAATAATAATAATAATAATAATAATCATCTTGTAACAGAAAAGTAATATTCTACTGTTGTTTACACGACTAATCCCAATCTCTATCTTTTGGAAATCTGAAAGTAGCAGTAGCACTAGTAGCAGTAGCAATAATAATAATAATAATAATAATAATAATAATAATAATAATAATAATAATAATAATAATAATAATCTTGTAACAGAGAAGTAATATTCTACTGGTGTTTACACGACTACACCCAATCTCTATCTTTTGGAAATCTGAAGAAAGATCTAGCATATTTTATTAAGCGTAGTTTTTACAAAACACAGAACAAACAATTGCACATTTAACTGACATTGTGCGCAACTATAATGAGACTAATTCTTACGACATCATGTGTTTGTTCATGAACAAAGCTCTTATCACAGTTCATCGGGCTATTCATCACATTATCCTCGCTGCCTATAATCCCTGGTGCTAGATAGCAATGGCGAGTCATTCCCTACTTTTACCGTGAACTTTCCAGTATTATCATTTTAGAGTATTTGGTTTTGGCTTCCTCTGCTACTTCAGGTGCAGAGTGGGAAGTAAACTGTATTTCACTTGTAAGCTCCCCCCCCCCCCCTTAAGTCAATTAAGTCACTTCTTAGTACACAGGACATTGATATATTTTATACCTTCAGCTCACGAACCATCATAGATCGATCTTTAACAGGATTTCGTCGAATAGGAGCCACCACTGCTTCAACCAGCCTCCTGGATTTCATGGTACACGGTCGATCCTGACTCAGTCATGATGGTTCCAGATGGTTTGATAAATATCCTACTTAGTTCAGCTTATTTAAAGGGTTGCGAAAATGTCAGGAGCTGATTTTCCTATTTTATGAAGCACTACCAATTGAGGAGCATTTTTGCAAAAGTCGATAGATGCAGAAATTTTCGAAAGTGAGTTACATATAGATATCGTATGTTTTCTACCTCCGGAATCGATCTATGAAATCAGATTTACCAAAACTTGATTCATACCGTATGTAGAGACTACCAAACCTTCCAGGTTTTTTTCAAAACTCGATAGATCCTGTCACTTAGTGTAATTTCTGTAAAATCTTGATTTCTGCATCTATCGACTTTTGCAAAAACGCTCAATTGCTACACCCTCACCAAGATAAAAGCTCTAGAAAACACAAACTTACTTCATAGCTAAACTCACAATGACACTCCTGATGCTTTGCCACAATGATGGTCAATGGCTTTCAAAACGATTGTACATCCTATGTCAAATGTTTGTAACAGTATTTACAGCAGCATCAGCAGCAACGGTAGTAGTTTTTTTTAAGTTTGTTATTTAACAATGATGTAATAACTACTAGGTCATTTAGCGTAGATGGAATTGCTGATAACGAGATATTTCATGAGATGAGGCCAAGAATTCGCCATAGATTACCTGACATTCGCCTTACGGTTGGGGAAAACCTCGGAAAAAACCCAACCGGGTAATCAGTCCAAGCAGGAATCGAACCCGTGCCTGAGCACAACTTCAGATCAGCAGGCATGTGCCTCAGCTGGCTGAGCAGCAGCAGCAGCAGCAGTAGCAGCAGCACTAGCACTGGCACTGGCAGTAGCAGGAGCACTAGCACTAGCAGTAGCAGCAGCAGTAGTAGTAGTAGTAGTAGTAGTAGTAGTAGTAGTAGTAGTAGTACAGTAGTGTTTGTGTACATTGCATTTTATTGTGCTGATAAATGAAGCAGTATGTTTGGTTAGATTAAAACACAAATCAGTAATTACATTTCAATTTTTGAGCCCTCTTGATTTAGATCTATCCTGTTCTTTTACTAACTATATAGTAGGGCATATCGAAGACGGTCGAAACAAATTTTTTCCCGCAATTAATAATTTAAGGGTTTACAAAAGTTGCATAATGGTGGCAATGTTTCGCACAAAAAATTTTGACCTCCTAGAAGCAGTTGCAACCAATCCACAGAGAGGTTCTTTTTGATTATCCTACTTTTTTCTAATATAATGCATGTATGCAGCTCTTTGCTTGATGAACATTGCTACTAAGATTTATTAAAAATCATCCGTCCTCAAGTGAGGTTGATCACTGGGATCCAGAATTATTATTACTGAAATGTTATTGTTATTATTGAGAGAAAAAAGAAAAAGAAGTATTATTTTTAAGTTTCAAGAGTTGGCAGATATGCAAAATAAGAAGTACAAATATGTTACAGGCTGCATCAACCGTGAAATCACTACTGGGAGATGGCTGCTATCAAATTCAATCCAAGCACCCATCTACTACAATTTGTTTTTATTGTTCGTTTATTCTATTTTTATTTTCATTTTGCTCTTCATAAAAATATAACGTGCCTTCTTCCCACATAATTGGAGTTGCTATCTTGTAACCAGTGTGAACCTGATATAAGCATCTTTTTCACCACAAACTGTAGCTCAAGCATCATTATCTTCACCACTCTCTCAACTGATTGTGTGGCACATGGGAAGCAAAGATTTTTTTTTTCTCCCCCAGAAAATTCCTGATTTTACACCATACTCTGCAAATCTTCAGTACTTAAATAACGAAGGTTCTGGTATAATGAATTTTCATAAGAAGGAAAAGACAAAATGAATTCTTACTGCTCATTTAGTCCTCAAATTTATTAAGCATTATTATACACACAGTTTTTTCTTATATATTATAATTTTATTCTATTTGTATTTATCTATATTAATTGCGTTAATCTAGTCTGCCTCTTTTGAGTAAATAAACTGCATAACTGCAATTCATTTAATTCTTCCTCCTTTGTATGTTTCAAGATGTTTCCACGTCTGTTGCTGACGAGTGTTCCAGTAGTGCTTGACCATTTATTCTGAATGACAAGTTCAACAAATTTTTCGTGTTTATCCAATGTGCTGAGGAACAAGGATATCATGTCAGGGAGGTCTGGATCCCTTTAAATTTGTTGGTTGATTATATAATTTTGTTAATGAACTCCCAACTTCAGCTTCCGCAATAAAAAATCTAAAACATTTGCATATACTGTAATTATACTGATTTATGTGTAAGTAAAATTTTATGGCATACTAGTACCATAAATTCCTATAAAATATAATTCTGAATGATTGTTATAAAGAAGACGTAAAAGTTATATACCTTATTTCATTTAATTCAACAATACACTCAATAAAAAGCAATGTCAGACTCAGAATGACCATTCAAGCATTTGAGGTACAATATAGCAAGCTGTCACATTTTACATTGTCTTTGATCTGTGCACACAATGATCAGCTTTATGGTAAAACTGTTGATCAGCTCTCATTTGCTCTCTCAAAACAAGTCGAGGAAAAGAGAAGTTACATGAAGTTCATAATAAAAAAAAAATACTTCATTTACGAGGCAGCAGTGTTTATCTTTAAGGACACATGACAAACTCTTGACATCAGCAAATATGTAAAGGGAACTTTTTAAAACTACTAGAACCAAGAACAAAAGACAAAAGAAAAGAAATAGGCGAAACTATGAGATCTATAATCCATTCTTACAAAAGTGATCAAATTCAAAATGAATTAATAGAAACAATGAAACACGAAATGATGGAAAAAATTATGCAAGAAGTGAATGATGTTTCTGCTTTCTCTGTTGTTTATAATGAGATAACTGACATTTCCACTACTAAAGAACAGATAAGCATTCATGTTAGATATGTGTTGAAAACATCAGACTTCCTTAATTCAAAAAAATATATATTTTTGAGTTTTATTGAAGTTGAAGAAACAATTGAAGGTAATTTATACGTCATAAAATTCTATATGCAGAAAATAGGCTTGATTATTAATAGAATGAGAGATAAGTCTTATGATGGTTCAGCTAATATGAGTCGACAATTTAACTGGATTGCAACAAAATTCAAAGATGAATGATTATATCTGGAAGTTATTCAATCACTAGTTGCAAAGCATGATGACGAACAGTCCACTATATTTCTGAAAAGCTGGTCAGTTTTCTGAAATGCAAATCCTCATTCCTTTTAGTTTTGCAGATTTTTTTAGAAAAATAACAAACCTTTCTGCAAATGCATGAATAATGTTATACATAAGGCTTACATTGTGTGAAGAGTATTCCGCAAAGGTTTTATTTCTTGGTAGAAGTGCTTACCTACAAAATCTTTCCGCAAAGGTTTTATTTCTTGGTTCCGCAAAGGTTTTATTTCTTGGTAGAAGTGCTTACCTACAAAATCTATATTGTAAATTTATGGTCACGCTATGCCACTGCTGAAGAAATAGGTGTTTGCATACAGGTATCCTCTGACAACTGATCTCAAAACTGTAATCATGAGTAACATTCCTTTATTTTTTAAATAATTTTCCTTTCTAGGTCTGATGATTTTTATTTTTTACTGGTGACATGTTTTGCAATAAATGCAACCCTTTCATCATGAGTACCAAGCCAATAGTGTTCTGAAAAAGTTTTTTTTTCTTATAATATTATTTTTCGAAACCAGACTGCATTAAGTGGTTTCATTTTACTAGCATGTACTTCCTTTCCATTAACATTAAAGTTCGATTATCCAGTACCTGAAAGAAGTGTCCATTCTATATGCACTGGTTGCCCACGGATGTTGCGGAGAACTGGCTTCAGCACTGCCATTGCTCGCAGAAGAAAACCCAACTTCATCTTTCGAATGAGATGTATCCATTACAGTTTCAGGGAATAGTTTTCAAAGTGCTCTTGTTGCACAACTGAACCATTATGAGAGACTTTAGTAATAGGTAGTGTTTTCTTGTCTTACATATTAATTCCTCCAGACTGCTGTCACTTTCTGATTCCAAGGTAATATGTTTTGTCTCGGTTGCTGTCATTATTGTAATCTATAAGATCTGACAGTAAAGATCTTGAGTTGTTTTGTAATCTTTTATCAGATGTTTTCCTCCAATAATATATTATCTAGCAATTTTTTCTAGTTCAACTGGCAGCGATAGCAATACTCAATTGTCATCAAAATATTCATCTATAACAAATTTTAATTTCTTATGAATTCAGTGCATTTAATATCCTTCATATATGCATTGTTATTATTATTGTTGTGAGAAGTGAAATTCGAAGAAAATTTTATCAATCAATCAATCAATCAATCAATTTTCTAAATGTATCCAGCTATTTGCTGACAACATAAAGTCCACTATAGTCCACTGTAGTCTATTCAGTTGTCGTTTTTCACGAGAAATGAGGGGTATTTTGATCGGTGTTCATGATAGATGCCTGTTGCTAGTAGCCACAGTTGGGGTGTAGTCAATATATACTGCAGGGCTGTGTCTTCTGCAACTGGTACTGATGATTTTAATTTACTTCTTTTGTGGTTTATGGATGGACAGTATAGAAGAATGTGTTCCAGATCTTCACTATGATTATTGCACCACAGACAAGTAGGATTATCAGAAATGTGAAATCGGTGTAGGAACAATTGAGTACCTCAGTGGAAAAACGGCAGATCCCAACCCATCATCAAAATGCATGTTTCACTAGAATTGTACACTGCTATGATCTAGTAACATGTTGAGAAACAAGTTGTTGTTTTGGGATATGTTGTTTGGCTGTAATCTGTATTCTTTGCTTCTGCAAAACTGCTTGCCGCGCTCTAGCCTAGTGGAAGATTGGCAGATCCCAACCAGTCTCAGAATGGCGTCCGTAACGAGTGGAGTGGCTAAGTTGTTGCTGCTGTGAAAGCTAGAAAACGATCACGAACTTCCCAGGATTGGGTAAAGAATAAACGAAAAATATGTAGAAATAGAGGGGAGGAATATATAAATGCATCGCACAAGCACGTGTTAAAAAGTGTAGGGTGAATTTGGTCTCGTGTTGTCGAATGCCCGAGTCAGTATGCCAATACAGTAGCCTTACCACCTAATAAAAAGACACGCTCTTTATGGAGTCCTATGATATGGGGGACTACAACAGACAGAACACCTACCTTTTTGGCCTTATTGAAAAATGTATGAAGAGGAAGGCTTATAAAAAATACAGAGTGAATCCAGACTATTCGCAAAGAAACTGGACTTACAAGTACTGTGTTCCTATTAACAATCGGCGAGTTCCTGTGTGTCAGAAAGCCCTGTTGTCAATATTTTGTGTGACAGTTGGAGACTGCGAACAGTACAAGGTACGCCTATTATTATTATTATTATTATTATTATTATTATTAATAATATTATTATTTAGTATTATTATTATTATTATTATTATTATTAATTTATTAGTATTAGTACTATTATTATTATTATTATTATTATTATTATTATTATACGTGTTTCCTGTGTGAGTTTTACATGGTTTCTCCGTTCTAGGTGAAAACATTAATACAACACCAACGTCTCCAAAGACGGCACGTCCCAAATCACATTACAGCAGATCAAGAACCCCAAATAAGACGTACATCTCAAGTGTTCACTCTATTCAGGAAATGTTTAATTTGTATGAACGCCATTGTGTAAAGATGAACCTGAGATTATTGGACTCAGTTATACGTATGGCCATCAAGATGAGTGAATGAAATAAACACGAAAAGAAAGAGTCGACAAGGAAACACAGTGATCACTTTCAACCTCAGGTACCCAAGTGGCCACTGCATCAAGCTGTCCAAGTATAATGACCTAATGAAACTCTTACCACTAATTCCTCCTGTTTATCATGACTTTCACAGAAATTTTAAGACTGTAAATGACACAAGTAGGGTGAAAACATCGAATTTATTGATGATGAGACAGAGTTTGAGTAGTCATATATATGCCTGTAATGCTATCTTTCAAGTTTGAATAAATACTGATACACTATGTTTACATCTATGGCACTAACGATTTGCAGTTGTATTTGTACATCTGTCTTCTTTCCTATAAACCAGGTTTGATATATGTATGTCCTATACATCAGTAGTAATTTACAATAAACTTTAACTGCAATTATCTCACAATTGCTTTGAATTGGGATCTGCTGTTTTTCCACTGAGGTACTCAATTGTGAGACAATGTGACCTGTTCTGGCTCTTGTTAAAAATGTTTGAACATGTCTCGGCAAATTGTTGTACATTTCCAGGTCATTTGGTTTCTTTTGTACAGACTGTAAAATTTTTCCTTTGTCAGAAGAGAGCCAATTGTTGATCCATAGGTTTGTAAAATGAGACTTTACTGAAGCAAAAGCACTGGATAGAGATATTTCTTGAAGAGGTCTTGGTTGCAAATACCGGTATGTTGACTTTCTCATTTCCAGGTATACCACAATGACTAGGTATCCATTGAAATGTTATTATTCTGGAGTTCTTTTAGTTTACTTAGTTGTTTCTGAATTGGAATAATTCTATGTGCGTATAGGTTTGGTACATATTTAATTATAGTAAATATAGCCCCCTTGGAGTCGGTAAGTATGCAAATAGATTTTTCAGAAATTTGAGTAACACACTGAAGAGCAGCATCAATAGCTAGCAATTCAGAATCAAGACTGGAGGAGGACGAACATAATATGAAATAACTTTCGTGATATTTTGGAATATAATACCCTGTTCCTGATGTGCCATTATTAGGATTTAGAAATCCATCTGTATAAATTTGAAAGTGATCCTTATATGTGCTGCAGAGTAGTTCCATGGCATCTAACTTAAGAATGTATGGAGGATCATTTTTGGAATGATTTCCTGGAATTTGTATGCTATGTTCTGGAATCACCCATTTCCAACTGGAGTTTTAGCAATGAGTGTGTCTGTGATATAGATTGGTATTTCTTCTTTTTTTATTTTATAGAAATTACACAGGATATCATCTGACAGTTTGAAGAACATCTGAGATCTGAATGAGGCTTGCAATTTTAAATGTATTTTTAGATCCTTCTGTAATATATAGTGTCTGATTGGTTGAATATTACATTCAATTTCAATTTCAGTTGATGTGGTTTTTGGTACTCCTAGGCATAATCTTAAGGCTGAGTTTCGAAGAACAGAAATTTTTTGTAGATGAGTTGCTGATGCTCCTCCCCATATTTCACATCCATAGGTCAATTTTGATTGTATATAAGTATTATAAAACAGACGCATTGTCATTATATCTGATTCCCATTTCTTATTAGCTATGATCTTCAAGAGATTTAATCATGGTAGACACTGTGAAGCAACATTGGTTAAATGTGTTTTCCATAAAAGTTTTTCATAAAAAATTAATTCTAGGATCTTAGGAGTTGGATTGTACTGAATTTCTTGATTATTCAAATAAATGTAAGGTTTATAGTGTTTTAAGCTATATCTTCTTGTGAAGACAGTATATTCAGTTTTTGATTGTGAGATAGATAAAGTTTTATCGTAGTAGACAAAAAATAACCCATACAGACCTAGTTGTTTGTAGTAAATAAATACCAATCACTAAAATCATTATTTTTATTTCATTCTAATCTATAGAGCAAGTCAATTATATTAGAAATATAAATACGTACAAAAAATACTCATATTAAAAACATTTACCTAGCTTTGTCAATGTGAGTTTGATTTTGTATTAGAACTATTTTTTTTCTAGGACAAAACATCTTACAACACTCTCAATAACTCGTCAATGCTACACACATCAAAAAAAGTTTTGCATCACCTGTCAACGAGAACTTCAATAAAAGACAAGACCAAGGAAAGGTAAGGAATGAAAATGTATTTATTTTTAACAGTTGTTGGCAAAAAAATAACAGTTGTTGACCAGATCTCTATCCTAGCAACTTCAATAGAGTGTAGTGCTTCCTCTTGCATTGCTTAATGCTTGGACTCTTCATGGCATACTGTCTATCAGCACATTTATCAACTGTTGATCCATTCTTCAACAGCAACTCTGCATAGGTCTTCGAGATTGCATGAAGGGTCAGGGCACATAAGAATGGCTCTCTTTAGTTGATATCAGACATGCTCAATTGGATTCATGTCTGGAGGACATGCAGGCCATTCAAGCCTGGCAATTCCTTCACGATTATGAAAGTCATTGATGACAGATGCATGATGGACTCTGAAATTATCGTCCATAAACATGAATTCTTCTCTGAAGTGCTGATTAAACGGTGCTACTAAGGCTTGAAGAATGTTGTCCTTATACTGTGGAGCCCTCAGCATTCCTTGAATTGACACCAACTTTACTGAGTCCGGCGACCCCACATAATTCCATCCCAAAACATCACTGACCTGCAACATTGCTGAATTCGATTGTAGGGGTAATCTGAGTCGTGCAGCATTATCTGATTCTCTCCACACACATCGTTGATGATTATCTGGCACAAGGCATATTCAGCATTTGTCCGTGAATAGAACTTCGTACCAATTTTGTACAGTCCTTTGGTGATGATTTCTTGCCTAGGTGTAACGTTGTCCATGGTGCCTAGGTGTAAGAGTTGGGCCTCACCATGGACATCTGGAGTGCAGTCTGCTATCATGTAATCACTTTTGTACAGTCTGATTGGATACACTTCTCCCTGTCGCAGTTTGAAAGTCATTGTTAATCATGCCAGCAGTATTCTCAGCATTTCTCATGGCAATAATTCATAGATATCGGTCATCACATTCTGTTGTTGCCCGTGGACGACCACTACAAGGCATGTCGTCGACATTACCTGTGTTTCGGTAGCAATTCCAGGTTCGTACAACATCACTTTGGTTCAATCCTAAGCGCCTCGCTACTTGCCTTCCTGACATACAGAAACAATCCTCACACGGTTGAAGTTCGTAATTGACGGCCTTGCCATTGTTCAACCTCCTTAGAATGAAATAAAACTGTTTCACCCTGTTTTATTCATTTAGAGATGAGATTTCTTGCACTTCTGTTTACAACTGTTTACTTTTTCAGTCAGTTTATAGGATAGACTTCTACTGTTTCTCAACATTGTTTACGTTTTTCAGACAGTTAAAAAGGATAGCTCTTAAATGTTTTTATGGACACTGCTCGAAGTGGAGCATAAATACCACTTCTACAGATGATGCAAAACTTTTTTTGATAATATGTGTATTTTTTCATACCCTATTCTAGAATGTAACAACAGTGGAAATATACATCTTACAAGTTTCCTCATTAATATACTGTTGACACCTGTTAGTTTAAGTATAGGGGCAAAAAAATCTTAAGTGGTCAACATAACATTTCTCCAGTACAACGTATGGTAATGATACTAAGGGCATAGGGCATATGTCAATATAAGCCATTAACACATAAGACTTCAGGCAAATTGTTCATTTTACTATATTATGGCTTGTATTCCACCCAGTCACAAGTCCATAATAACAAATGAAAACTGAAGTTCTTTTTTTTAATAGCCTATCAGAAACTCTTATATTTGAATTTCGGAATTTTGTTTCTTTTCTCGATACGCCCTACTACATAGTTCACAATTGATAACTCGTATATATTATTTTATTGCACGCCAATATATGAAGCAGTATGTATTTTAATTTAGGTTAGAGCTGTAATCTGTGTTCTAGAAGTATAGAATAAATAACAGCTTATAATGTGGAAACTGTTCATTATATTTTCTCAAGATAAATCTCAGTCATAGGAAATAACTTTTAGATTTATTTTAACACACCTTCAAAGTCATAAGTGCAGCCGAATCACCTAATGCAAAAATGGCCAGATAATAGGTTTTGCATCAGTCAAGATGTGGATCCCACAGCATAAAATGCAGTGTGTGCTTCTGCAGTTGGCAAAATTTGCATATGTGTTCAGTGGCATGCACAAAGGGGATGGAATGTCAATCCTCTGACAAGCACATCCATTTATCACCAGGATAAAACTCTAAAAGAGAACGGAAGTTTGGTTTTACAAACTGGGAAACACTAAAAAGCATGTGACCGAAGTGACTATATATCAGAGTCATTCTCTAGGAACCCATATAAGTCTATTAGACAGGCTAGTAGGAAGCTGCAAGTTTATTTCAGTGTTCTTTCTTTTCAAAGCCCTGTGCAATTTGTTCAGTGATATGAAGCACTTGATGATTAGTAAAACGGTTTTGACGAAAGCCAAATTGATATGGAGGTAGCATGGAAGCTTGAAGTAGAAACTTATCCAAATGTTTCAGCAGAACTTTTTCAAAGACTTTGGATATAGCTGACAAAAGACTTATGGGACGGTAACAGATTTTCCAGGTTTTGAAATAGATTTTCCAGGTTTATGGATTACAATAATAACTGCATGTTTTCAAGTATCAGGGAAATATTCCAGATGAAGTAGAGCATTGAATTATGAAGCTAAGTTTGCTAGACCTTTACGAATCAGATACTTCAATACAAAGTTAGCATGAGATCGTATCCACGAGATTTCTTTGTTGCAAATTTCTGAATTATTGAGTGATCTCATTTGGTGAGGTGAAGTTTACAACCAATGGTGCTGAAGTATAATTACTCGGAAAATGTTCTATATAGTCATTGAATTCTTGATTCTTGACTGGGTTTGGTATGAAAGAGGCTTGAAAGCTGTTTGCGAAAATTTCACACTTTTCATTGTCACTTGCATATTGACAATTGTCTTGTTGTAAAGGGGGATTATACATGGCTCTTTCAACTCTCTCTTTGTCTCCTTCCAAAGGGAGGAATCTTCTGAGATGAACTGGATAGATGGCATTGATAGAATATGAATCGGTATTCGTCCAACAATTTTTTTATCTCTCTGGTTAGTTGATTTAAACAGTGATGCTGCCATGGTTCCATTTTTTTTTTTTTGCCAAAATCAACGGGTTTGATATTTTTCCTTTGTAAGCCATTTTATTTTTGAGGAGAGAGTTTCGTAATAAGATTTTTTATGTATTCGGCTTGATGGAACCACTGCTGCTCGAATAGATGAAGTAATAGCATCATTAAAAGTATGATCAGCATCAGTGATTGTTTTCAAGTTATTGGTGAGCTGCAAAACATCATCTAGTTTTAGTTGAAAGTAGTTCCAGTTTATAGTACCTTCAATAAGTCGATTGGGAGAAGGGCGAAGCTTAGGGTTGTTGTCAAATAAAATCAGAAAAGGACAATGATCGGAGTCCAATTCATGTAATACATGCAGGTTTGAGGTGTTCTGAATATATTTGTGCAGAGCTATGTGTAATATATCAAGTAATATATTATGACAATAGTACGTGGGATCAAGACATGCAGCAATATTAATAGAGATTTTCTCTGCAATAGTTCATAGACATCTTCCGTTAGGTGTGGTTACACGACAGCCCCATATTATTTTGATGTTTACTATTTAAATCTCCTAAAAGTATTGTTGGTGCAGTATCAGAAAAAAGATTAACATCTTGAGAATTGAAGCCTACTTTTGGTGACTTATATACTGAAATTATAGTAAATTGTGGAAGATTATTTTGTTGTTTTATTTTTAAAGTTCAATATAATTCTGCACTAAAAAAAAAAAAAAAAAAAAAAAAAGGTCACTGACACGAGGAAAAACACTGAAAAATTCTGCAGGTTACAGTTAGGGCACAAATGCAGGTATATTATACTATACTTCGGGTCTCTGTACATACATTTTATACAATAATCATGTAACATGGTTTTAATAATTAGTCCACATTCAAGACATTATTCACGAAATGGGTTTTTGGAGTCAAGGTTACCCTAGTTTCTTATTTTATACATAGACTATATTATTTATAGGTCTTTTTTTTCCACTACATATCGTCCTGGATAATAAACATTCCAGTTAATCGAGAGTTTACTGTAGGCCTGACATCATTCCATTGTAAAATGCAGGTATAAACTTCGGAGATTCCTACAAGTATTGAATATAATCTAAGCTAACATAGCTTGCTGTCGAGGTTGCATTTGTTTTATTACAATTTTTCTTTTTCCTCTTACAAAATGAAACTGTAGCCAGCAATTCCTTATTTGAAGTAGTTATTTTTGTTTAATAGCTAGCACTTTCGATGCGCACTTTAATTAGTTATATTTTTTTAAGGTTGGACGCATATTTTCAGTATCTTTTGGGACCTGATTGAAGGCAAAAAACTTTCCTTGGTTTTTACATATACAAACACAACAAAAATTTGGCATTTTGAGTTGTTTTTAAGAGTATTTAATATACCAATACATTAGGCCATGTTCCGAAACCTTTTTCTATTTACGGCACACCCTAGTCAGGCCTAGACTCAACACAGCACACCAAAATGTTAATCCTCTCAGAAACATATAATGTGACTCTCTTAATATAATTACTTTTTGTAATCAAATTTATTATTATTATTATTATTATTATTATTATTATTATTATTATTATTATTATTATTATTATTAAGTTAATAGCGAGAGTAGATGAGTTATTAGTTTAACAGGCTGTCGGATTGCATGCTAATTGTAGGTATATGTAATAGAAAGTTATGGTGAAACCCATATACATAAGTTTTGGTACACCATAACTAATATAAATGTTGACATTTATCTGTCTGTCTGTCTATCAATCAATCATCGGTGGAATTCAGTCTCTCTCTCTTTGATGTTTTAATTTCAGTTAACGTTAAGAAGCGCGTGCGCGCACGCACGCATGCGCACACACACACACACACACACACACACACACACACACACACACACACACACACACATATATATATATATATATGTAGTTTAAATTGACAATAACATATTAATTGCCATCTCAGAGATAACCGGGTATTCACTCCTTATTGTCAACCAAAATGTTTACAAAGGTGCTTCGAGAAGTTTTAATGACAATGTTCAGTCTGCTTTTAAATTTGCCAGTTCCTCTTGTACGAGTATATTATTTGGAAGATGGTTTGAATCCACACTGAATGGATCACGAATTCAGTTGAAATCTTGAACACTGTCTCCAAAATAATTCTTTAACTTCTGCTGCAAGATTACTAAATGTTCTTTAATTAAGTCCATCAACACTTTATTACCGTCAGCAAGGGACCATACAGTTGGGAACATCTCAAACTACAGATTTTAAATAATCTGTATCCACAAATTCAGCTTATTCACAAATCCTTGAATCTCATCTATACTAGTCAGAATATTTTCGTTCCTACCTTCCATTTCTCTGTTAAGCTCATTCAAATGTAAGAAAATATCGGAAAGATATGCCAACTTAGATACCCATTCATCATCTTCAAATAAATCTGCCCCTCAATAGTCAAAAATGAAAGTATGGTACCTCAAGTTCAAACATTTGCGCTAACATTTTACCTCGTTATAACCATCGCACTTCTGTATGTAGCAGTATGGGAAAGAAGGTGTGCATAACCACCAATATCGGTGAACTAGTCAATGTAAAGTGACAACTTCCGACTGCTCTTCATTTTCTCCTTCATAATGTCCTCAATGTCACTGGACATGACACTAACTCGGCAGGTATGTAGGTTCATGCGCATGTAGCTTTTACGAGATACCAAATGGTCTATATGCAAAAATATATGTATTTATGAAAACAATTTAATTTTAATTTTAATTAATTTTATCAATTTATTACAATGATAGGTAAAAATTCGCGTCACACCTTTCACCTTGTGAAGGCATACCGGTTGCAGAACACTGCACTAGGCATACATAAATCCTCAATGTTTATGTACTGGAAAACAAATGCACATGCAAAGCGCATTCCTCAAAGTACACGCCCACTATCTATTGGTGCTAGTTCAGGATATCCCTATTATTAACTTCTATCATTGCAAATTGTATCAGGTTCTTTTGTTTCTGGCTAACTGGAGGAGAAGAACTGATGGCCTTAACTTCGTCAAAAAAAAAATATATATATTATTATTATTATTATTATTGTTATTATTATCATTATTATTATTATTATACACTTGATCTTATAATTAAATGTTACTTACCGTTTCAAATGCTGAACAATAACATGTCGAACCCATCCACTATGCACTCGACCTAAAAGAGATTATATAATTAGTATTTAACACATTTTGAACATCGAATGAAATTCTTTTTTCTTTAATGTATCACATCACATTATTGTACATGTTTATTGTATTCAGGACCCTTGTGGTCACTCAAAATTCTTTGAGCTGATGTCTATAATTTAGAAATTTATTTATTACATATTCATTTCATGTGAGTAACAGATAGATCACCAATGTAAAGGTATACAGTCAGGGCCGCCGACAGGGTTTATTGGCCCCTGTGCAATATTGTGCTCGGGCCCCGTTGAAAAAAAAAGTTAAAAATGACAAGTTACCAATTATTCTGACCATAATAATTATTTGCAAAATAAATAAAAATAACCCCATACACAGATACGAATCTAAAAATATAGCCTACACTTGTTACATTGAAAACTTTTACCGAAACTTCACATTAGCACAATATATTACATTCATCACATTTCTTTTTCAGTAGGGCCTACATACGAGGCGCGTCCATAAAGTAACTTTCCCACTCGTCCCACAGCTAGCAAACCATATGTTGCGCGAAGCAATTGCGTGTACATGATAGAGTAATGTCCTGGCATGGCGCATGCGCTAGTGGAACTTCCCGAGTGCTCTCAGTAGCTTCGTTGCATTGATTGAAGATGGATGTTCCTATTCCAGCTCCCACTGCATGTGAAGTGCGGTCATTGATAAAGTTTTTTAATGCACAGGGCATTGTGCCGATTGAAATTGATCATCACCTGTGCCAGGTCTATGGGCCTAATGTCATGAGCAAGCAGATGGTGTGTTGCTCCACAAGGTCATCTGTGATGATGGTTGGCCTCCCACTGCGCTCTCCGTCATGCACATTTTGGCGTCGTGCTGAAAATTGTCTACAGCAGCAACACAGCATCTGCTTGCCCATAGATTAAGGAGGCCAAGGTTACTCAGTCTTTCCTGACACATTGTTACTCTGAACACATTTTTATTTCCTTCACTTTATTTGAAGTTGGTGTGAAATTAAGCATTGCTAGTGAAGGTGCAGAAAATAAACTAATCTCAAGTCCATCTGTTCAGGTTGTCAAAAATGAAGATAGTTCATACTTAGAAGTGAATATTGATGGTTGTGGCTGTTTAGAAAAAAATTCTGATAACGTAGTATTGAATCAGAACAAGCAAACAGTAGTAAAAATGATGTGTTAATATATGCAAGTGAAACAAATTTACCCACACCAGTTCCTAACTCTGAGTCATGGCAAGTAACATGCGACCTTGGAAAAGTAAAAAGTGGCAGACAAATTGTGTCATAGAAAGTACTCTTCGAAAAAGTACCCCCAACCTGCCTAATAACCTTCCAAGTGATGGAACAAGAGCCTTTCCAGTATTATTTTCAAAACTCAAGAATGAAGAATGTGTTCCCAGAGACTGACTAGTGTGGAGTGAAACAAATCAGTCACTGTACTATTTTCTCTGATTTGTTTCACTCCACACTAGGCAATCTCTGGGAACACATTCTCCATGGTTGAGTTTTGATAATACTATAATACTGTTTTTGGGGAGGCTCTTGTTTTCGAACAACACATTCAATGACACAATTTGTCTGCTACTTTTTAGTTTTCCAAGGAGGTCAATTTCACACCAACTTCAAACAAACTTCTACTCCCTTCCTTAATATGTTCCAATTTTTCTGTCTCTCCTTGCGCTTCTCAACTCCCGACTTATGCTTCTACTTGTCCATTGTCCACTGGTAACACTAATGAACAGAATTTACTAGACAAACGATAATGAAAAGACGAAAGTTTCGTCACGAAACATACTATGTAGGCCCTACTGAAAAGGAAACGTAATCCTCCGGCTTGGATTTGGTTGAGTCCACTAAGAGAACAAGCCAACTGAACATTTTTCAGTACAAGTGACGGGAACATATTTCAGGCAAATGCCGGAGACGTCAATTGTCATGTCGACGATTGTTAATGTGGGACATCGATATTCTATTATAAAAAAGTTATACATTCACATAATGAAGTGGTAATTTGTATTAATTCTACTTCTGTTGGTTAATATGCCACAATCACGTAACAAATGTTCTTACAAAATTTTTTAGTACCGGTATGTATCTGTGAATGACTATTTGTGATAATAAAAAGTAATTAGACTCACTTAATCTGACGGGCCCTTACTGCTCACGGGCCCATATGCACTTGCCCCCTTTGCCCCCACTTCTCGGCAGCCCTGCATACAGTAACTTCCGGTAAATGAACCCAAAATAGGAACATGCAACTAGCTACTGCAAAAATCAGATTCTGTCAATGTCATTAAAAGCAGCAGAGACAGAGAGACAGCAGTAGTAATGATGCAATACAATTTCCTAATGCAACAAATGCCCAAGCCAGGACAAAAGTCGACTTTTATATGCAAGTCCTTGTGATTGTGTTTATATATAAGTAAGACTCAGAATTTGAAATAAATCAGACTGTAATAAGTAGAAAAATTGAATCTGTAAGTGTATAAAATAACTAAATTATTTCTTCTCATTTTACACGATGATAGAAAACAGACTTGTTACTGATGTACAGTAATTCCCCAGCGTATTTGCATTTTCGATTATATAATACGTTGTGTAAAATATTATAACCAGCTTCAACTGTTGTGGGTTTTGGGGGGGGGGTGGAAGACAATGTTTTTGAAGGACCATAGAATTGCAAATAGGCCTACGTAGCAACATCCATATAATTCTTTATATACTTTTCTTTTATTTTATTTTAGTAGGTTATTTTATGATGCTTTATCAACATCTGAGGTTATTTAGCGTCTGAATGAGATGAAGGTGATAATGTCGGTGAAATGAGTCTGGGGTCCAGCACCTAAAGTTACCCAGCATTTGCTCATATTTGGGTTGAGGGAAAACCCCGAAAAAAAACCACAACCAGGTAATTTGCTCCAACTGGGAATCGAACCCGGGCCATCTGGTTTCGTGGCCAGAAGCACTAACCATTATTTCACAGGTGTGGACTTCATATACTACATGTATTCCTACATAAAGGAGTAATCTATACTTACTAACTGGCTTTTAAGGAACCCGGAGGTTTATTGCCGTCCTCACATAAGCCTACCATTGGTCCCTATCCTGAGCAAGATTAATCCAGTCTCTACCATTATATCCCATCTCCCTCAAATCCATTTTAATATTATCTTCCCATCTACGTCTCGGCCTCCCCAAAGTTCTTTTTCCCTACAGCCTCCCAACTAACAATCTATAAGCATTTCTGGATTCGCCCATACGTGCTACATGCCCTGCCCATCTCAAACGTCTGGATTTAATGTTCCTAATTATGTAAAGAAATTTATAAACTTGTACTTGCTATTTGGGAAAAGGAAATTGTACCAGAACAATGGAAGGAGTCCATAATCGTACCTATCTTTAAGAAGGGGGACAAGACTAACTGTAGTAACTTTCGAGGAATATCACTTTTGTTGATGTCGTACAAAATTTTGTCCAATATTCTTTTGAGAAGATTAACTCCATATGTAGATGAAATTATTGGTGATCATCAGTGTGGTTTTAGGCGTAATAGATCAACTATTGACCAGATATTTTGTATTCAACAGATAATGGAGAAAAAATGGGAGTATAAGGGTACAGTGCATCAGTTATTCATAGATTTCAAAAAGGCATATGACTCGGTTAAGAGAGAAGTTTTATATGATATTCTTATTGAATTTGGTATTCCCAAGAAACTAGTTCCATTAATTAAAATGTGTTTCAGTAAAATATACAGCAAAGTCTGTATAGGTCAGTTTCTGTCAGATGCATTTACAATTCACTGTGGGCTAAAGCAAGGACATGCACTATCACCTTTACTTTTTAACTTTGCTCTAGAGTATGCCATTAGGAAAGTCCAAGATAACAGAGAGGGCTTGGAATTGAACAAGTTACATCAGCTGCTTGTCTATGCGGATGACGTGAATATGTTAGGAGAAAATCCACAAACAATTAGGGAAAACATGGGAATTTTACTGGAAGCAAGTAAAGAGATAGGTTTGGAAGTAAATCCCGAAAAGACAAAGTATATGATTATGTCTCGTGACCAGAATATTGTACGAAATGGAAATATAAAAATTGGAAATTTATCTTTTGAAGAGATAGAGAAGTTCAAATATCTTGGAGCAACAATAACAAATATAAATGCTATTCGGGAGGAAATTAAACACACAATAAATATGGGAAATGCCTGTTATTATTCGATTGAGAAGCTTTTATCATCCAGTCTGCTGCCAAAAAATCTGAAAGTTAGAATTTATAAAACAGTTATATTACCGGTTGTTCTTTATGGTTGTGAAACTTGGACTCTCACTTTGAGAGAGGAACATAGGTTAATGGTGTTTGAGAATAAGGTGCTTAGGAAAATATTTGGGGCTACGAGGGATGAAGTTACAGGAGAATGGAGAAAGTTACACAATACAGAACTGCACGCATTGTATTCTTCACCTGACATAATTAGGAACATTAAATCCAGACATTTAAAATGGGCAGGGCATGTAGCACATATGGGCGAATCCAGAAATGCATATAGAGTGTTAGTTGGGAGGCTGGAGGGAAAAAGACCTTTGGGAAGGCCGAGACGTAGAAGGGAGGATAATATTAAAATGGATTTGAGGGAGGTGGGATATGATGATAGAGAATGGATTAATCTTGCTCAGGATAGGGACCAATGGCGGGATTATGTGAGGGCGGCAATGAACCTCCGGGTCCTTAAAAGCCAGTAATTAAGTAAGTAATTATGTCAGGTGAAGAATACAATGCATGCAGTTCTGTGTTGTGTAACTTTCTCCATTCTCCTGTAACTTTCTCCCTCTTAGCCCCAAATATTTTCCTAGCACCTTATTCTCAAACACCCTTAGGGTACGGCCATACGAGCTACATTTGTCGCAGGTTTTCTGCTACAAATGTAGCTGCCGTATTTGTCACAAAATGGGTGGCCACACGGGTGCGACAATTACTGCTCAATTCTGCATTAAATATCGGTGTGTGGCCACATGACATTCCACATGTAGCGACATTTGTAGCTAGTTCTTTTGCGTTTTACAGCACTCAGAAGTAGTGTAGTGGAAGCTTTCTTCCAAGATGGATTATGAAGCCAAAGTCGCTTTGTGTGTGTTGTTAGTGTACATTATTACGGTCACACACAATTTTAATGCGCACGAGAAGAAAATGTACAGCAGTGCCATAAAGTTAACTTTTATTCCTGTGTCAATTTTACAACAGGCAATATTGTTCGTCAGTAACAATCGGAAGTACGGTGTGGGTGAAGGGTTTGCTGAAAGGCTGTGTGAAGACCTAATTTCTCGTGGTTCTGTAGAAGGGTCATTGTGATTTACAACAGATTAGACATGCTCTCCCCTTGTCAATACATGGATTTCTAAAAGCATCTTCAAGTAAAAAGGAGTTTTAAACATGACCCAAAACACAACACAAAGAGACAATCTGCTTGTAACATATTTGAGAGATCTGTCTTGTAAAAGAATTGTTTTTTTTTTCTAAAACCAAATGAAGTTGCTGTGAAGGGTTTATTGAAACGCTATTGTATAGATATTATTATTGAAGTATACCTTTGGTCGAAAATGAAAGAAAGAAAAAATATGTACTCTCAAATAACGATATTTTGAAACGAGTATAAGTAAACATATATATCATAAAAGTTCTCTTTTTTCTTGGTTTTGCAGAATACTTATTGGACGTTACGGCAATTTAAACTTGACCCTTATATCCCAAAATACAACTCAAAGTGGAAATGTCTTGATAACACAATAATATATATAAACAATACTGATTTGTGCGGTCTGTCCTGGAAAAGAATTGTACGTTTTTTTTACCAAACAAAATTACTGTGAAGGGTTTGCTAGAATGCTTTTGTATACATTTTATTATTGAAGAATTCTTTAGGTCGAAATTGAAAGAAAGATATTTTGAAGAGAGTTAAAAAATAAGGCAACTTAGCCTGGACTATACATAAGCGAAGCAATATTTATTGGCACTGTATTGTTAGTAACAAAATATGTCATATATATTGGCATCGTCCACGCCTGTGGAGTAACGGTTAGCACGTCTAGCCCCGAAACCAGGTGGCCCGGGTTCGATTCCCGGTCGGGGCAAGTTACCTGGTTGAGGTTTTTTCCGGGGTTTTCCCTCAACCCAATATGAGCAAATGCTGGGTAACTTTCGGTGTTGGACCCCGGAATCATTTCACCAGCATTATCACCTTCATCTCATTCAGAAGCTAAATAACCTAAGCTGTTGATAAAGCGTCGTAAAATACTGTAACCTAATAAAATAAAAAAAATATATATTGGCATCGTATTGTTATAAATCTGTCATGATAATAATTTCCCATCTAAAAGTCAATCTCCCTCTCTTCTTCATTCCCTCATAAACACAAGTTGATACTGTTGTTGTAATTACATATACATACTGAGAATTTCAACCATTAAAAAAACGGGTTTTCCTTCAAATTTGAGAATGCCTTTCTCCCATTGTACATCTTATCCAATAGAAAACAGAGTTTATGTTCTCTTAAACATGATAATCACGTTTCTCAGATTATTAAATTTCGGGGGAGGGGGAAACTGAAAAGTGAATCTTAGGGTATGTTACAGTATCAGTGTCTCAAAGTTTTTGACAAACAAAAGATATTCTAATGCCATAAGATAAGCGGGGTGGTACAAATTGCGATATCTTATAGCTAATTTGAGAGACAAATTTCACTGCACTCATCAATGTCACTTGTTTTATTTTTAAATACATTAGGCCTGAATAAAATGCGAAGGTGTTGTATGCCTGGCTGCAAATTCAATTACCAGAAGGGAACTTAGTGGTGATATTTACTTCTCCTTCTGGTGAAGTAACAAAAACAGGAGTAAGATTAAGAAAATAGTATTTAAAATTAGCTTACGAATGTATTCATATGCATTTGTAAATTTACATTGCACTAAATTATTGTAATCCTCTACTGTAAAATGAATAACTTTGATTTATTATTTCACTGTTTTTAAAGTCTTAATCTGTGTGTCCTTTACATGACATTTGAGTTTCGCTTTCTATCTCATTCCTAAAAAATTAAAGCATGGCCATTCATTTTACATGGTTGTTTGTACTTTTATTACAATTTTTTTTTCTTTTGCATGATATTTATTCTTTATTTATTGTCAGTTAGTAGATAAAAGTCTTTTGACTTGTATATTCTTTGTCTCGCTAAGTCTCCTTTGGGAATTACTAAAGCAGAAATAAATATATTAATATAAATTTAAAGTTTAAAAATATGGATTTCATAATAAGAAATTCCCAGTAACTAACAACAATGTTAATTCGTTTAAGGTGGAAAATTATTGGTCACGAATAGGCTTAACATGTCAGATGCTTGCCCCTAAGTTTTATTTAATTATTACTATAATTATTCGTTGTTTCTAAAATTAATTTTCCCTAATAAAGGATTGTTAATACGTGCAGGTAGTCTACTGAGAGGGAATTTTTGTAGAATGACTTTACAGCATATTTAAATAACTTGAAAGTTTTTCATTGAATAAAGAGACACACGAATACCACTTTATTAATGATTTTATCGCTGATCATTGCTTGCTATTATTATTATTATTATTATTATTATTATTACTATTGTAAAATTAAGAAATGTATATAAAAACGTTTATACACGTTTTCCTATGTATGATTTAAAAACTACAAAATGCCAGATTGTGCTGTGTTCGGATGCAACAATTATGCGAAGAAAACCAAAGGCAGAGTAGTCAAATACTTTCAGGTTACAAGAAATGATGACCTGCTACAATATGTAAACAAAATGACAAACATACTGACACACCGCACATCGCAGCAACATATTTTGTAGCTGCAAGTGTAGCCACCCAGTGTCGCTACGTGTGGCCACCCAACAGCAGTAAATGTCGCAGAAGAAATGGACCCAGACCCATTCAAGTTGAGACACGACCTTGGGAAGCGCCAAACTTGCTACATTTACTGCTCCGTGTAGCCGCTTGCATTTAACTCAATGCAATCTATAATTCCAGCTACATTTGTCACAGAAAACTTGCTACAAATGTAGCTCGTGTGGCCGTACCCTTAACCTATGTTCCTCTCTCAAAGTGAGAGTCCAAGTTTCACAACCATAAAGAACAATCAGTAATAGAACTGTTTTATAAATTCTAACTTTCAGATTTTTTTTACAGAAGACTGGATGATAAAAGCTTCTCAACCGAATAATAACAGGCATTTCCCATATTTATTCTGTGTTTAATTTCCTCCCGAGTGTCATTTATATTTGTTACTGTTGCTCCCAGATATTTGAATTTTTCCACCTCTTCAGAGGATAAATTTCCAAATGTTTATATTTCTATTTCTATAATATTATCGTCACGAGACATAATCATATACTTTGTGTTTTCGGGATTTACTTCCAAACCTATTTCTTTACTTGCTTCAAGTAAAATTCCCGTATTTTCCCTAATCGTTTATCATTTGTGGATTTCCTTCTAACATATTCACGTCATCCGCATAGACAAGCAGCTGATGTAAGCCGTTCAATTCCAAACCCTCTCTGTTATCCTAAACTTTCCAATGGCATACTCTAGAGTAAAGTTAAAAAGTAAAGGTGATAGTGCATCTCCTTGCTTTAGCCCACAGTGAATTGTAAACGCATCTGACAGAAACTGACCTATACAGACTTTGCTGTATATTTTACTGAAACACATTTTAATTCATGGAACTAGTTTCTTGGGAATACCAACTTCAATAAGAATATCATATAAAACTTCTCTCTTAACCGAGTCATATGCCTTTTTGAAATCTATAAATATCTGATGCACTGTAGCCTATACTCCCATTTTTTCTCCAGTATCTGTCGAATACAAAATATCTGATCAGTAGTTGATCTATTACGTCTATAACCACACTGATGATCCCAAATAATTTCATCTACATATGGAGTTAATCTTCTCAGAAGAATATTGGACAAAATTTTGTACGATTTCAACAAAAGTGATATTCCTCGAAAGTTACTACAGTTAGTCTTGTCCCCCTTCTTACAGATAGGTACGATTATGGACTCCTTCCATTGTCCTGGTACAATTTCCTTTTCCCAAATAGCAAGTATAAGCTTATAAATTTCGTTAGATAATGCACTTCCAACCTCTCACATTAATTCTGCTGGAATTTGATCGATACCTGGAGACTTGTACTTTTTCAGATTTTCTATCGCAATTTCGACTTCTGAAAGCGTGGGTTCGGGTATAAATGGCTCAGCAGTTTGTATTTCAATTTCTTCCCGATCATTTCTATTTGGCCTATGTACATTTAGTAGTTGCGCAAAATAGTTTTTCCATCTGTTTAGGACTGATGGAGAGTCTGCAAGCAAGTCACCATTCTCATCCTTGATCACGTTTACCCTTGGCTGATATCCGTTCTTAAATTCCTTTATACCCTTATATAAATCTCGAATGTTTTTATTCTTACTATTTGTTTCTACCTCATTCAGTTTTTCCTTCAAGTAACCTCTCTTTTTATTCCTAAGTGTACGACTTGCTTCCCGTCTTTCATTGAAATAATTATCTCTCTTCTCCTCAACTGGATCTTGTAAGAATTTCAATTTTGCCTGTTTCCTTCTTTCTACTACCATGCAACAATCTTCATCAAACCACGGTTTCTTTTTCTTAGTTTCATAATAACCTATGCTCTGTTCAGTTGCAATTTTGATATTATCTCGGATACTTTCCCACATGCTATTAACATCTAACTCTTCAACTTCGTCGGAACTTGCTAATACTGCAAACCTACTTGAAATAAAGGAGTAAATCTGTAAATCTGTAACCGAATTTTTTTTAGTAATTTTCGCTTTTCCAAAAGTAATTGGTGCTAACATGTATAATTAATCATCCTTAAACCAAAAATCGCTTTTTTGAAATTTCTGTTTGTATGTCTTGTCTGTCTGGATGTTTGTTACCTTTTCACGCAATTATGGCTGAACCGATTTATATGAAAATTGGAATATAAATTAAGTTCGTCCTAACTTAGATTTTAGGCTACATGGCATTCAAAATACGTTATTTAAAAGGGAGCTTATAAGGGAGCCTGAAGTAAATAAACCGAAATATCTCCCTTATTATTGATTTTCATGAAAAATGTTACATAAAAAAGTTTCTTTAATAATGATTTCTGATAAGTGTTATTCTATGAAAAATTTTGATAGGTAGGACTGATATTTAATGAGATAAATGAGTTTTAAAATAACAATGCTTTTTATGTCATTGGCGCCTGAGAAAATACGAGTAATAAAGATAAAACATTTATTTAAAGCGGCCTTGGACAGCAATCAAATTAATATTCACTTAACAACCCTTTTCATACGGATGACATTCATATGTGTTAATAATATACTAAATATTATTGTAAGAGAGAGTGTTTGTATGAGGCAATCTTAGGAAACTATTTAATCGATTTGGATAGTTCTTTCATCATTGGAAAGTGTATTTCCTTCAGATGGACATAGGCTTTGTCACTACAGAAGCACAAATGCTTAAAGGTATGATTAAAACAGACCCCTATGCACAGAAAACTTAATTCTCCAATTACCAAATAATGGTCAGAATTACAGTCTGCCCCCCTGAAATTTCGAATGTCTACCATACTAGTGTGCCTTCTTTTATCTATCAAGATGTGATCTATCTGATTATGTGTCATTCCGTCTGGAGAAGTCCACGTATATTTATGTATATCCTTATGGGGAAATGTTGTATTCTTGACAATTAAATTTTTTGATGTGGCAAAGTTGAGTAACCTAACTCCATTGTGATTACTAGATATGTGTAGGCTCTCTTTTCCAATAGTCGGTTTAAAAATATCCTCCCGTCCTACTTTAGCATTGAAATCCCCCAATAAAACTTTCATGTGATATCTAAGTAACTGATCAAAAGTGTGTTCCAATTCCTCATAGAAGCTATCCTTTATATGGTCGTCTTTCTCTTCTGTAGGGGCGTGAGCATTTATAACTACGATATCGCACCATCTACCCTTAAGTACTAAATACGATAACCTGTCACTGATAAATTCGACCTTTTTTACTGCTGATTTTATTCTTTTATGTACAAAGAATCCTGTTCCTAATTGGTGATTATCGTTTCCTTCCCCATAATATAATAAGTAATCGCCTATTTGTGATATGCCATTCCCATCTAACCTAACCTCTTGTACTCCCACGAAGTCTATTCTATATCTAGCTAGTTCTTTTGCTACTAATGTTACCCCTCCTGTTCTATATAGACTTGTAACATTCCAAGTACCAAATCTCAAAACCTTATTCCTTTGCTGTGGTCGTGCCAGACAATCAGTCCCATTCCGAGGCTTATTTGAAGGATTCGTAACAAGCTTTTTTTTACGTTGATGGGTTGTTAGCCCTTCGCTGGAGGACCACCCCTTATCGGCTGTCCACGACTGCTTATTCAATATATTCGCAGCTACCCTCCATATCTGGAGGCCGTCTCCTCTATCCGCAACCTGAGGACGCGCCATGCCGTGGTGATAGGGACCCACAATACATGGAAAATAATTAAATAATTATCTATATTAATTATAATTTGCTTCTTTGCCTTTACATAGCAGCTGAACATTGTTCTGTAAATCATTAGGTATGCACTTCAAAATATGTACATTATTAGAAAATACCCACATTTTCCATTGGTCATTACTGGATTTGGAATAGGGCATTTTGATTTCTCTTCCATCTGTAGAATCCCAAATTTATCCATGTACTTTTATTGAACTGACTTCCATCACACGTAAAACCAATCACTTTCACCCCAGCTTGTTTCAAATGAATTATGACCTGAATTAACATTTTGGCCAAAATATCACCTGGAGTTGAATTCTTGCTGTATAGATGCCACAGGCTGCATCCAATTTTGCAACAATGGAACAAACAAGCATATGATTGGAATGAACATTATTTTTGTCATCAGGAGTTTTGTTTCCCAAATCAACAATTACATCAAGTTTCAGTGATGATGGATTAAATATCTAACGTCTTCAATCAATTTCACTTCATCAACACCTCTTAGTTGTTAATTTTTACCTTACTCATTTATTAGAACAATTATTTCCAACCAATATATCGTGAAATTTAGAATTTAAAAATAAATTTTATGCCATCTAGAAAATCTCTATGCAACACATTTACCATGAAGCTTTTAATACGGTAAATTTTATTTTATGTAAGATGAACCACCAGTTATACAATGTTCAATCACAAAAGGAATGACGAAATACATATCTGAGTGCAAAAATTTAGTTTTAATGTCAGAATCACAGCTAATATAACACAACTGTTCTCTTAGTTTCACTGATAAGTTTGAACTTTCGAAATATAGAAATGGGTCTCGAAACCAACTGAATTCACTGTAATTTTCTAGAAAATAACTTTCAATCTCATTATTGGCAACAGAGAGATGAGACTACAGAATCACAAAAATCAGAACGTAAGGAAAAATCATTCTCACTTAGAAAGTAATCTAAGGTTGGAAAGGCAGAAAGATTATTATTTTTGACATACTCTAACCACAGAGAGATCTTTTTCTGGAATGACTTTACTTTATCATACGCTTTGAACACAGTAAAGGTTGGGCCTTGAAGGGATAAATTGAGTTCATTTAGTTTGGAAAATGTGTCTGCCATATAAGCCAATGAGGCCAGCCAATTGTTATCTAAAAACAAAGTCACGTACTCATTCTCACAATCATTCAAAAATAGTAAAATTTCTTGCTTAAGTTCGAAAAGTCTTAGTCCTTGAAAGCCAACGCACTTCTGTGTGAAGCAGGAGGTGCTATGTTCACTACCAATTTCGTGCAAAGCGCAGAAAAAAGTGCTGCATTCAATGAGTGAGCATTATGAAGTTTATCACTTTAACTGCAGTGTCGAAAACTGTTTTCATATCACTCGACATAGTCTTACCACAGTCTAGTATATACAGTCACGAAGCTTAATACTTACTAAATATGCAAACATAAACAGTTGAAATATGCATCCGTAGATAGTTGCTCACCACCAGGATTGCTACTATAGCCTCATCACAGACTCTTTCCCTAGCAGACCATAAAATGTATTGTATTTTCGATATCGTGTTCTTTTGAAAAAATTAACACCTTCCTTCCACTACTGAAATATGAAATACATAAGGTTTATATATTATTTTCATAAAATAAGCTATGTATTATATTCTATAAACTCACCTTCCTGGATCTTTCGGAAGAAGGATAACTCTAACCTATTTTTCTTACAATTTATAGTACTACAAACGTCTCCTTGGTCGACCTGGTTGGCGAGTTGGTATAGCGCTGGCCTTCTATGCCTAAGGTTGCGGATTCGATTCCGGGCCAGGTCGAGGGCATTTAAGTGTGCTTAAATGCGACAGGCTCATGTCAGTAGATTTACTGGCATGTAAAAGTACTCCAGTGGGACAAAAATTCCGGCACATCCGGTGATGCTGATATAACCTCTGCAGTTGCGAGTGTCGTTAAATAAAACATAACATTTAACGTCTCCTTGTCCCATATTATTATTCAAATTATTGTATTTTAGGCATTTACATTTATTACAACTGATAACGAACATTTCACAGTCAATGCTTTTTCGATGTAGACCAGGCCGTAATGTTTGTTAGGTTTTCTATTTCAGTGTATGGAGCTCAGTGAAATATTATAACTTTATTGCTTATCATTGCTAAGCTTTATTTAGTGTAATGTGTTATAAGTTCCGTTTACTTCTTGTTGCATAATATGTTGCACAAATAATTACAAAACTGTGTTATTTTAATGTGAAGAGAATTTTACATGTTAACATAATCTGTTCACGTCAACATTTCAAGTTTAGAATGGAAGCTATTTTGAGGTTTAATAAAAAAGAATTTATATTGTGATTTCAATTTACCACATCTACCTTCCTTAATTTTAGACAAAACATTTACCATACCACTCCTATGAAATTAGTGTATGTACAATTGTGTTACTTCATCTCTTAAGTAGTAGATAAATACAATAATTCAGTACTCAATTTTAGTATTAAAATACAGACAAACTGAATGTCCGGGGTATCATACATGACATTATGCTTAATTATAATGTATGATTGCGAATTTAGGAATATAAGTTAAATATAGTAAACATAACCTATAATTTTCATATGAATGGCAAGGCATTGGAGATCACTAAATTTAGACAGAAAGGGGCAACTGGTACAGTAAACATAACCTATAATTTCAACATATCTAAATATCCGTGCATTGCAATTGAACATTATTGAATTGTGCATAAATGAATGTACAAGAATTTCGCAATATTTAATCGAAATAAAGGCAGGTAGATCTATTACACATACGAACAACGTAATAAATAATATTACATCTTAACTCGCAAGTAAATTATGTCTGAAGTGTCTCATAATCATTGTTTTAAATTTTATTAATGGAATTACACTACATTTTAGAGAAACATATGTTACTGTTTATGCATTCCAACTAATTTATATGGTTGAAACGCCGCCCTTCGTGATCGGGTTAAGCGAGTTACATGGTCTGCCTTACGGCCTGTATTAGATCACGATGGCTATGGCACAGTCTATTGTTCCTAGTACTCACAGCACTCCAAGCGGCTAACAACTATCACGAGATTTGCAAAAAATCATCCCAAGCTTCGTGACTGTATATAGTAGACTGTGGTCTTACTAGCCAATGCTTCCCTGTGAATAAAGCAGTGTACCCAAATCACATCTGGTGTCACTTTACGAACACGCGCAAAAACACCACTGTGCTACCCACACATCGCTCAACACTCATCGGAAGTTAGCCCAACACATTTTTTTCAATCACCGCTGTGCTTAATCACATATGAATTCAGAACTTCGAAAATACATTCTGCTGTTGTATGCATGTATAAGTTTTCACAGAAAAGAAAATCTTCATTGATGGTACCCTGATATTCATACCTAATGAAACAAATGACATGAGATGAATTAACGATGTCTGTTGATTCATCAATTTGTAATGCAAAAAATCTACTGTCTTTTATTCTCATGATCAATTTGATTTTCTACATCACTAGTCATTTCATTGATATGGTGATGCACTGTATTGTTAGACATGGGAATTAAATCTATAGGTTAACTGGGAAAACTCCATTGCAGGAGGTTACTGAATCTTACCGTTGCACTGGAGGTGGAGTTGGAGTTTCCCTCCATTAATCTGAACCATTGTTGCTATTAACTGACAAGTCATCTGATGCATCGTTGCTATCAGTTAAATATTCTCCTAACGAAATTATTGTCAGTTTCACTATCTATTACATTAGCAGTAGAAAAATATTGTTCTTTGTTATTTTTAAACTTGCTCAACACATTTCTTCCATTTAACTTTTCCATATTCTGCGGAAAAGTGGTGACACAATCATTCCTTTATGTTAAATGAGGAACTGATTTCTGCTAAAAAAATCCAATTGAAAAGACTTGAGACAACTGACTAAACATTTTAGTCTGTCCCTTTAAGTAAATGAAACCAATCAAAACAATAAATGCTTATTTTTAAAGCATGGTTGGGTTTTGAAGATAAATAATGTTTATGTATGCACTACTTGACCGGCCGCAAGCAGTCAGACATTAACTTAACAAGTGATCATATCTTGTTGATTCATTCTATTAACATGGGGTTTTTTTCAACATAAAGCAGAATCTATTTATACGATTTCATACACTGCAACCACCCACTTCTCTCTTCAAGAAAAAAAGTTTATCGCTGATCGCTATTCTACTTCAAAAAAATATTTTTCCACACTACAGTAGTATGAAACAACCTCTATTAAGAAGTCTTACATTTGTTATATTGCGGTGATTCAACATCTTAAAAATCTACAAACAATGTTCTTCAACATGCTTTTTTCCTTATTAGAATCTGACAACTACTTTTTGATTTATTATTAAGAATAAAAAATGCGAAAATATTCTGCTTCATTGAAAGCCTACATAATGCCTTCTTCGATTACTTAAAATCTGACTCACGATGATGATGATGATGATGATGATGATGATGATGATGATAGCCTCGGTTCATCAGAAAATTTCATTTGTTATGTCAGTATAGAGCAATTCCACGAAAATGTCATACTGAGGTGAATTTCTTGAAATTGATGTAGGAGTATTTTTGTTGAAGAAATATGTTTCTTTATACTTTAAATCGCCTTATTTCGTAAGATAATGTTTAAAATACTCTTTCTTTTAGTCTATAACTTGCTGCAGATCTTGTCACATTCCAAACGCTTAAAAAAACACGTATAGATACTTATGTTTCATGTCACAATTTGGACACATAAATTTGTTTTATTTTGAGCCGTCTTTTTTGTATACTATATTTTGGTCTTTCCTTGAAGTAAATATGTAATTAGTTGAAGTATCCTAAGATCCTAAATAACATAAAATCATTATAATTATTTGTACTGTAAGTTACGGTCAGTCCGTCACAATAAACATACAAAAACTCTTCCACACAGCACAATAATTGACAGTTTAAAATTTCCTTTGGTATTCTGCGTTATTAGTACATGACCAATAAAAAAGTATTAGAACATTTTCTTCTAAAGTGATTTCGTTTTCCGCAGCGGCATTGTGAGTGACTGACATGTCTCGCTCTCAGCTGTTATGTTGTTCATTCTCACAGTGTGCTTAGTTACTTGGAAGGCCTTGGTGAAGTTATATGTGAACTGGTGATAAGTGTGCAGTAATTATACCTGAAAAAAGCAAAATAAGATTCAGGCAGCTCATTGGAGCAATAAACAGGTCTCAATATTTACTGCTGTTGCCTGGTTTAAACAGGAAGATGACAGGGAAGTTCAGAAGAAATCCTCTGCATTAGTGTCAGATTATGTAGCGCATGACAAATAGGCTATGCAGTGAATGTTTGTCTACGAAAAGTGTTTTCGGAAATTTTGGCGATTCTTCCGAACATTGAGGTGGTAAAAATATTTTCAGATAAAGCAGCGAGTCATTTTAAACAGAAGTAAACATTGAGCAATGTGACATTGCTTGCTCGCATATTTGGATTTAACATAGAATGGAACTTCTTTCAGTCACATCATGGCAAAGGGGCCGTGGATGTGATTGGAGGCCAAGTAAAAAGGATGGCATGGATGCCTGCAAAATCGGGGAAGAAGATACAAAGCGCTACAGAATTTTGTAACATTGTGAGCAATAAAAACATCCAAATTATTGTTAAGGAGGTAGCACAGATTGAGATAGATGAAGGAAAAAAGTATCTCGAAAAACGATTTGAACATCTTGCACCTATTCCATCATCTCATGGAGTTCATTACGTGAAAGTGTTAGATCCCTATGTTGTAGAATATGTACAACTGTCTTGTGAACAATCAGTGCAAAAGGTCCACAGGTTCCGTGTGTGAAAAGAAACTAAAGTTTCTAAATAAGTGAGCCAACGAGTGCCGTGGAGTGCTTCTACGTGTTTAATTCCAATGGTTCAAATTCAATCTGAAAGTAGAACTCAGCATTCTAATCTATTATTATGAACATAATATATAACAGCCATAGGCATGGGAAATATAAACTGTGATCTGTGTCACCTTATCGTAATCAATAAGGAGGTCAGTGCCAGATGATTAGGAACGCGCTTGAATAACGTAACATACTGTCTTACGCTGGGGAGTTGATGCCATATAGAGTGATAAGCGCTGTCAAGGTTGCTGTGACACTCTTATAGTCCTAAAATTAAACACCAATGCATATGGCTTGTATTACAGTATTTAATCACAGAGAAAGAACTATATATGTTATTAAGTAGGTCTAGGTAATACTTGTATGTGCAGTAATTTGTGTCATTTAAGATGCATGATCAAGCAAACTAATTTTTGTATTCTGGAAAACATATTATTCATTTAAATTAATCGTTATGTTAATTTACTGCTTATCAAGTTTCATATTATGTTGTATTATTTACGGTTCTGTAAGAGCAACTTCATTTTATAATTCAGAGATGTCAGTCAGTTACAGAATGAGGTCAGTCTGTTACACATCACTTTTTCGGCCATAACTCCATTACTAATCGTGGTTTGGAGGTCGTTTTCAACTTAAACTGAAGATTATAATTTCCTTTCCGAACTAAATTTTGCAAAATTGTATCAGCAATGACAATTCAGAGAAATCTGTGGAGAACCATGTTCACCTGAAAAGAGAGTTGACATTTATGTCAGTCTGTCACACACACTTTGGACGTAAATAAATAGTATACTTTCCTATTAAAGACGTTTATTTTTATATGTATCTTAAGTGTACACTTCCCTCTATAAAATCCTGTGGTGACACAGTCTAATTTCAACCCATTATACAATTTAGGCAGACATTTTGCTGTCAAAGTGTACTGTAAATGTCAGTCAGTTACACGTGGAATTGCTCTATATTCTTTGACAAATCTTATTCTATTAGCGCGACAATAACATGGCAAAGAAGGAGAAGGGTCTACCAGATCAACTTTTTATTTTGCTACAAATTAGTTGAAGTGCTATAAAAGAACTCTGAGAAATATTTGTGTCGGGATCATATAATTCTGAAATCTCTGTTAATATTGAGCTTGCTATAATCCGTCACATCCCCATTTGTAAATTAACACCCATGAGTTATTTTCGTCTTCACTTAAAATTTTTAAAACTCCTTCCAAATGTGTGTAATCGTATAGTCCAATAAAATCTGTAACTTTATCTTAGCAGAAGTATCGGTAGAAACATATGACTCATTGTGCAGATAGCAATCCAATTTTGCCTTCTGTAACACACTGTAGCAAGGATATACCAGTAAGCTTAACTTTTTATTAGTTTCTATTATTTCATATTATATTCTTGAAAGACCAGCTTCAACAAACATGTCAAGTTCCTAATTTCACCTGAGTAGCATATTGAAGTCAATACTTCCGTATCTGTACTTCTAGGTAAATCTTCTTCTCTTTTTTATTAGTTTCGGCACCGCAGCGAGAGGCTTATTGTGCCTAGACCCACAACTCTACTGAACACACGCACTGCAGGACTCTCCCGTGTACTGGGTCAGGGTACCTGGGGGCCACTGCGAGACACCATACACACTGAGACAATGGACAGAACCAGTCTCCGTGAAGAGGTCCAAATTAAATCCCCCTGACTTCACGACCAGGAATCGAACTTGGGTCAACTTGATCAGGAGTCCAGCACGCTACCTCGAGACCAAGGAGGCAGAAAAATTTTCTTTTTACTTTTTCTTCTCCCACTCAACTCCTGAAATTCTTCGTTTGCCATCCCAGTCGATTCATTCATTACTTTAGGCGCGAATATTTCTGAGTCGATCACTGTTTTTCTTAATGAAAATACAGCTCTTACCAAAAGTTTACGGACACCCCTCCATAAGTGATGTTTCACTTCTGTCCTAATCTTTATATAGGGACCAAATGCCTGTGAAAAGTGAAGTTTTTACTGCAAAGCCAATTTGTCTATCTTTCAAACTGTGGATTACATAACAATTTTTCTGTTATGAAACTTTTTGAATAATTACATATTTAATAGCAAAAAAAAATTAACTACTCCACAATGGGTTGACTTAGATCACTGAATTTAGGAACAGAGTTAGATATTATCTCCAGTCATTCTTCTACATCCCAATAATCTGCAACTTCACGTCCACACTCACTGAATTTTGACCTATTTTCATTTTTTTCAAGGAAGAAATCCAACCTTTCCACACTTGTAGCAAACTCCACAGTTGATTATTAAAAATGGAGGGAATAAGCTGATTGACCAATGTTACCAAATCACAATGTTGTGATGTAAATGGCAGTGGCAGATCCGGGTTCATTTACAGCAAATTTCAAGCTCAAGAAAATTTTAGAAAACGGCAATTTTTACTAAAGGAAAAACAAAACAATATAGAATGCAATGCCTGCACGAACTATCATAATTTTTTAAAACAAAAAGCAATGACTGCACAAGAAGTCTTTCACATATTATGTCTAAGTCTATCCCAATATTTACAGATCTAAGTCAAAAAAAGGAAGTCAGGTGTATTAGTGAGAGAAGAATGCCAGTATCGTAACGATTTTGGAGTTTACCGAAGTCTTTTGAAATGAGGAAAACAATCCATGGCATGCAATTGCAAAGAAAACAGTTGGGGGTGACAGTAAAAGAGGAGAAAATTCAAGATATTGATAAACTTTTTTCAAAATATTTTGGTCCTTTGTGGAAAACAAACAACGATCTGGAATTGTATGCCCATCTCATCAATCAAAATGGAGAGCAAGCAGAGAAAGCAGAAGAAGACGAAGGAAACATTTTGGTCACCTGAAGCTATAGGAGTAAATGTCAATTTATAAAATGATTGTTTAAAGTAAACCCTGGACTGAGTCCTATTTTTTTTTTTTTTGCTGAAATTCCATTATGATATTTGTGATTATTGCATACATCTGGAGATATTTTTGGTCAATGAAAGTGACGACCTGAAACTGTAGGAGCGAATATGCATATATGAGGAGATTGTTCAAAGTAAACCCTGGACTGAATTCTATGTTCTTTATTGCTGGGACTCCTTTGTGATATGTGTGATTGTTGCATACATTTGAAGATATTTTTCTCTTGGAATTCAGCTCAACAGTGTTTTATTAAGAGTTGAATAATGATTACTTTCGTATGTATTCGAGCATGTAGCCTACCATATTCAAATTTGTAGCATGATTATAAATTGTTTCTTGAGTAATTCTTTATCTTCAATCTGCATTCTTATTTATGTGAACAGTATAATAATCAATAATAGTCCACACCTGGGAGTAACGGTAGCACGTCTGGCTGCGAAACCAGGTGGTCTGGGTTCGATTCCCAGTCAGGGTAAGTTACCTGGTTGAGGTTTTTCCCGGGATTTTCCCTCAACCCAATATGAGCAAATGTTGGGTAACTATCAGTGCTGAACCCCGGATTCATTTCACCAGCATTATCACCTTCATCTCATTCAGATACTAAATAACCTAAGATGTTGATAAAGCGTCGTAAAATAACCTACTAAAAATCAATAATATCCCTGTAACTCTTCTATAAATAAATATGTTAGTTGAAATCTACTAAGGAAGAGACTAGTGAAGTGCTTTGTGTGGAGTGTGGCATTGTATGGGGGCAGAAACATGGATATTACGACGAAATGAAGAGAAACAAATAGGAGCATTTGAAATGTGGATATGGAGAAGAATGGAGCGTGTGAAGTGGACAGACAGAATAAGAAACGAAGCTGTGTTGGAAAGAGTGGGTGAAGAAAGAATGATGCTGAAACTGATCAGAAAGAGAAAAAGGGAATTAATTTGTTGGGTCACTGGCTGAGAAGAAACTGCCTACTGAGGATGTACTGGAAGGAATGGTGAACGGGAGAAGAGTTCGGTGCAGAAGATATCAGATGATAGATGAGACTAAGATATGTGGATCATATGCGGAGACTAAGAGGAAGGCAGAAAATAGGAAAGATTGGAGAATGCTGGGTTTGCAGTGAAAGCTCTGCCCATAGGCAGAACACTATGATTGGATGAGTTGAAATCTTTGTTTTCATAGACTTCATCTCGTGTCTAAAACCTGACATATTTGAAGTTCCTTTCCAATATCTGCTAATACATTTTGTTCCTTTCCAATATCCTCTAAATCATACCTGCACAAACAGCGCTCAACAAGCGAGCTGTGTTTACCGCTCGCCGAAATGGAGAGGAAGATACATACATCAGAATGACATAGACTTGCTATAGGTAGAGGAGAGGGAATCGACCACTCAGCTATCTAGTGGAGTGTAGCGTGTATTCTCAGTAAGTGTTTCACGTTGCTTACCTACTACTACAATACAGTCTAGGAATCTAAAAGACGGAAAAGTGGTGATCAGGCAAATTCTTTCAATGTTGCATGGGAAAATGCTTATTTTTTCATAGCTGCTGGAGTAAATACTCAGTACCTTATCAGCCACAATATTTTGAAAAGTAGAAAGAAAATAACATAATGCGTCATTACGAGTCCAAACATAAAGGTACTAAAGATATTAATCTTCAACAATTTAAATATCTCTCTTCAGGGAAAAGGCCAGCTCATTGTTGATATGTTGAATAAATTACGGGATTTCAGTCGTAAACTTACACTTTTCGTAAGTCAATTTTGGGAAGGTAATATGGCTCACTTTCGAATGATAGAAACTGCTCGTGATGAAGCCATGTTAAACGATTATGTGCAAATATTAATTGAAATTCAAAATTAATTTAATTCTAGGTTCCAAGATCTTGTCTTAATTGGAAAGAACTTTAAAGTTATCATAATAAATTCCTTCAACACAAGTTGAAATAATGTCATATAATTTACAGGTCGGCCTGATTGGTGCATGCAGTTGGTATAGCGCTGGCCTTCTATCCCCAAGGTTGCGGGTTCCATTCCGGGCCAGGTCGATTGCATTTAAGTGTGCTTAAATGCGACAGGCTCATGTCAGTAGATTTACTGGCATGTAAAAGAACTCCTGCGGGACAAAATTCCGGCACATGGGCAACGCTGATATAACCTCAGCAGTTGTGAGCGTCATTAAATAAAACATAACATTTAACATTTAACGATTTACAGCTCGAACTTATTGATCTTCAATGTGACCTAAGGGCTAAAGATTGTTTGAATAATACTACTAGCCTGGTTGAGTTTTACAAGACTAAAGATTAGCAATAATATCCATGACTACACAGGCAGGCTGTGAAAATGATTGCTATGTTTGGTTCAACATTTATATTTGTGAGCAACTGTTTTCTATAATCAACTTTAATAAAGGCAGGCATCGAACATCTGTAACTGATGTTTCATTACGATCAGTAGGCCACTGTTCCTTTCAGCTACCTACAGCATAAAATCTCGTTTTCATGTACTGATAAATGAAAATATACAAAATGATATTGTACATTTAAGTAGGTATAGAATTTCTATTATTTCTGTAAAATAAATATTTCTTTATTAATTAATAAGTCCAAGATAGTTTTGCAAACACTGAACGGGAATTCATTTCATGAACACTCGTAATAGCACTTCCTTTTGTGTATATTTTGTACGAGATCACCCCTTCTTCCAGTCCACCCTTATATAGAGCACAGCTAATATCTGCATTCTGCTCATGAGCTGTGAGCTGGCTCGGAGAGCGCAAACCTTGTGCAGGCCTGCTCTAAATAAAGATTGAGTTCCAAAACCCACTAAATATAAAAAAGAACATTAATTTATAATATTTATATGAAAAATTATATTGATGTTTTCTACTTTTAAGTCAAGTTCATCATAAAAATATCAGTCATTTTAAAATAGAAACGAAAGCAGTAAAAGTTTTTTTTCGTTTCCTGAAAAATTTGCTCGAATCGATTTAGAGGGTTTTGGAACTGCATGTCTCATTTGTTCGTCTCAATAATTTTCATAGGCTAGTATGTAATTTTTCACAAATTCTCTAATTTTTCGTCAATGTTTGGTAAACTTTGCCCCTGCATCATGTTACACAACTTCCTTTTGAGTCACTGTATTGATGTCCGGTTGCCATAATAATTTGAATAATATAAAACAGAAATAAACATAGGGTTGAAAGATCTACATTTCCACAAACAGGTCTAGTTTACTTTTCACTACTACCCTACTTCATCCCTTCAAATTTGATTTTTCATTTTTATATAAAATTTTTTCCTCCCCCTTCATATTTTGACATGCAGAGCCCTAAAGGTTATTTCTTGCAAAATTTAAATTTAAAAAATTTGAAAACTGATTTTAGCTTCCCCTCCGTTTTTTCTTCAACACGTGTATATTTACGAAGTAATTTATAAGTTACTATTTCAACATCCTAAAATAAAGACTGTTTTATAAAATCTGTGCACTTATTGCAAAAAAAAAAAAAAAACGACATTTCGGTGATGTGCACAATTATGCATACAGGGTCGAAAAGGGTTAATGAACCTAGCCTATAATTTGGAAAACTGCGCGATTCTGCAGCTAATTTTTACGAAATAGTGAAGCAGAAGCCTTAACCTTTCTATTACAGTAAAAAACAGTACCGGGAAATACCCAGAAGTGAACTAATATACTCGAGTTTGCTAAAATTAGCCTATGAAAATAATGACAAAAAAACATTTATTCAGAGCGCTTTGTCTTCATCAAAATAATTACAATATCGATGAAAATATTTAAAATGTATTCACACTTGCTGGCTTCATCAGAATCAGTAACTATTTACTTCAAACCATACACCAAATAAACAATATTAATTGTAGAATGTAAGCTTACGCAGACAATGTCAGAAAAGATATGTGCACTAAAAGACATGATGAAATTTCGACTGTCATACAGCCTCAAAGTTTGCGCGAAGTGGTGGCAGTAAGTAGTTTATTGTTTATTGCTTTGCCATATGGTATTTTTTTCCTACCTAGAATGAATTTTAGAAAATCGATTTCTGGCCACCTAAATCGGTCAAATACTCCACTGTGCGATGGTCTGAAACAAAAGAGAGTGGTCTGAAGAAATTATTTTGATATCAGTCCTGGCAACATTCACAGTTATTCATAAATCTGATTGTCGGCAGAACACATGAACACATCACTGCGTGTCAACATCTTCGAGGTAGCCTGTCAGCCATCATAGCGGTTTTGTTTTATTGCGAAAACTGACTAATTTTACATTTTTTCTATATACACTTTTAACACATATATCACTGATTAAATTTCTAACTTCTTTACTGTGTTAATCTTTAGGATTTACCTTGCTTGACTAGTTTCGAAGTCTTGTGTTAACAGTTCGGTCTCAACAGAAAAGTTCCATCCACATCACAACCTGAACATTCAACTCAATTTCAAAACACACACCCTTTTCGACACAATCATGAACACAACCCACCACAACAGGAAACCAGAAGATAGCGCGGGATCTCCACTAGACTTTGAATAATGAAGCACATGACTTCAAAACTAGTCAAGCAAGCTAAATCCTAAAGATTAACACAGTAAAGTAGTTTGGAATTGTATTTAATCAGTGACATATTTGATATAAAGTCACAAGCATAAGAAAAACACAACAGGAGACTACTGAGGAAAAACTTAATTTTGTTAGTAGTAATGTCTTATTCTCCATTATTAGATTTATATTTCAAGCTGATTAAAGTCATTGTTGACTTTTGTCAATTAGAATTACATAACACAAATGCAGTGCTACCGATCTCAATTAAATTAAAAAGAGGGAATGCATTCCATATATTCCACTGTTGCAGGTGTGCTGTATTAGTTTTGTTTTCAGTCCCACATTCACTGAAAGACAGATTTACTACTCATGTTCACTGCAAGCTGAGAAGTTAACTGAAATGCTGATAATGATAACTTTTAAGAAGTGTTTCTTGAAATGTTTTGTAGACCTGATGGGTCATTCAGGAACCCACCAAAACATTGCCCATGCTCGCAATTCACAGTTTGAGAAATGCTGCAATAGAAATTAAAGCAGACATGGATACTACACTAGGGGAATGCACTCCAGCGTTTTCGACTGTGAAAAAATGGGAGGCACTATTTAAACGTGGTCGAGAAAGTGAGGAAGACGACCCTCGCAGTGGACGTCCAGCAACAGCAACAAGTGAAGAAATCATTCCAACTATTTGCAACTGAGTTAATGTCACTTTGAAAGGAATGACAATCAGCACTACTTTTGATTATATGGAACATATTTAAATCATCGTAAATAATAGAGAGTCAAAACTTATTCCTTTACATATATTGTCTATGAATATTATAAATAGAAGAGGTCTTAAAGTAGAGTCCTGTGGCACTCCACATTTTATGTTATAAGAATCAGAGTGTATAAAGAGTCTTACACATAATTGTCTATTACTTTAATAACTTCCAAACCAGTTTCAGGAGCTTACAGAAAGAGCAACATTTCCTAATGTATTTGAATATTGTTCCAATCATTTCTACTTCATCTATGCAGCAACAGCAGCAGCACTTACAACTTACTTACATACTCACAAAGAACCCGAAGGTTCATTGTCACCCTCAGATAAGCCTGCCATCAGTCCCTATCCTGAACAAGATTAATCCAATCCCTAGCATCATATCCCACCTCACTATAATGATGATGATGATGATGATGATGATGATGATGATGATCATAATAATAATAATAATAATAATAATAATAATAATAATAATGAAAATAATTTCGACGGAAAAATTGTTCCGGGGCTGGGTATCGAACCCGGGACCTTTAGTTAAACGTACCAATGCTCTAGCGACTAAGCTACCTAGGAACTCTACCAGACACCAATCCAATTTTTCCCTCTATATCCACAGACCTCAAAGTGGGCTGACAACCGTCAAGCAACCAACATTGAGTGCACACTAACTCTGTGTGACTTTAAATTGTGGTTTTCTGTTAACGAACAGTGACGTGTTTTATGCAAATCTAGCTTTCAGGTATAACTCCCTGTAAACTTGATTTGAATAATTTCGAGGGAAAAACTGTTCCAGGGCCAGATATCGAACCTGGGACCTTTAGTTAAATGTACCAATGCTCTACCAACTGAGCTACCCGGGAACTCTATACCAGACACCGATCCAATTTTTCCCTCTATATCCACAGACCTCAAAGTGGGCTGACAACCGTCAAGCAACCAACATTGAGTGCACACTAACTCTGTGTGACTTTAAATTGTGGTTTTCTGGTAACGAACAGTGACATGTATTATGCAAATCTAGCTTTCAGGTATAATTCAATGTATAGCCCACTTTGAGGTCTGTGGATATAGAGGGAAAAATGGGATTGGTGTCTGGTAGAGTTCCCGGTTAGCTCAGTTGATAGAGCGTTGGTACGTTTAACCAAAAGTCCCGGGTTCGATACTCGGCCCCAGAACAAATTTTCCCTCGAAATCATTCAAATCAACTTTACAGGGAGTTATACCTGGAAGCTAGATTTGAACAATAATAATAATAATAATAATAATAATAATAATAATAATAATAATAATAATAATAATAAATACTGTTGTTTCTTGTACACAATGTCATTCTACAAACTTCATTATTAAGGCTTAATAAAAGTGTGTACCCTATTATTCTGCTTTTAGTAATAGTTATAAACTTACTTTGTTTTAAAAAACGTAGCTAGTGCTAAAATTGCTTCTATTCTCCTTCAGCATTAAACTTCCTGAGGAATTTTTATTTGTCCAGCTGACTTGTGGCATCCATACATTGGCTGATCAATTCTGGCGAAGGTAGAAAAAGTATTTTCACATATGACTGTGCTACATTTCAAAGTTCTTCCTGTTGTGACCAATTTGTACAAATTTGGAAATGTTTCTTTCACGTTAGATAAAACATTTAAGAAAACCCACAATTTTTTCCTTCCTGTAACTGCACTCTTCATTTAATTTCGAAAGGTAGTTCCTCACCGAACTTATTTCTTCCATTCCTTTGATATTTCAATGTTAATCCCTAGATTTTTATGTTTAACTCCCACCCCTCACTCACCTCTCACAAGAACCTTATTGAGTCCCACATTATCCAGTATTGTTTCATAAGTGATGCCATCTTCTTGCCTTACGCTCTTTTTATGCACACAACATTGTTTTATTTCACAATCTGTTTGTGACAATTCTTGACTTCCTTTCTAAGTTGCATTAAATTAATTATTAAGGATTTAGTTAAAAGAATCTACCACAATACCACATTCTTAAGCTTGTTTCACGATTCTGCAAAATCTTGCCAGTGGGAGCAAGCATTCCAAGTTTTTTTTATGAATAGGCCTATTAAGAAAAAACAGATACTTTCATCTATAATGGCATGAAGGAGATCAATAACACTAGCCTGCGAATTTCAACTTTGTGTTTGTTGCCTAAAGTAAATAATGTGATTTTATATAATGTCGATGTGCTAAATTCGAATTTTAAATCCGTTTACTTCTATCATGTCAGGTTTGTTTGCAAAATCACTTTAAATATATTGTATAATTACGTGAATTTCATCACAAACTTTTTCATTTCACTTTTTTATTTAAAATGCAAAAGCAATATTTAAAAGACACAACTTGCTGCAATTATGTGTATGGTTGTTCATACATGTCACTAGAGTGTTTTTGCTTTGTTTTGTCTTCTTTACTTCACTATTGGATGTATAAATTAGCACAATGTATCACACAAAGAATTACACCACTTGCTTCTTAGTTGAGGAAGTCCTCCTGCTCCTCTTTCTTTTATTTTTGTCTTTAGGTATTTTACGCTTTAACATCCAACAATAATGAGGATGCGTACTGATGCTCCATCATCCCTGGTATCTCCTTTCGAACTCCTGCAGATCCTTGTGAAATCGTTCACCTTGCTCTTCACTCAAAAATCCTAGATTTTCGGGGAAATAATCTAGGTGAGAAAACAGAAAATGAATTTTGCTACTCATGTTACAACCAAGTTCCTTGTATGCTTCAAGCATGTAAGCCACAATGTTTCGGTAATTAGGATCCTTGTTGTTACCAAGAAATTTTAAAACAAATTCACAGAAAGATATCCATGCTGCTTTCCCCTTTTCATCCATAGTGATTTTAAATGCTGCATCAGACATCTGTTTTCTTTTGTCAGGACCATTAAATATATCTTCTTTTAATTTTCTTCAGATAGTAATGGAAATTTCTCACATATGTACTTGAAACAGTCTCTTTCCTTATTTAAAGCCACGTTCTGCAGCACCTGACTCTGGTAGATAGTCACTGTCACTCGTCACAATTTCCCTCACCTCTACATCAGACTCAGATGAAAACTATTCAAGATTTTCTAGTCGCACAGTGATTGGAACATCAGGCCCATGGGGTCAGGTAAAATGGCTGACCGAATAACTGGATACATGATTTGCTTTTTATTTTTAAAATCGTACCCCTTCACATCACACGAACAGAAGTAGCAGTCGTTACTATGGTTCGAATGGTCTCTCCAAACCATAGGTACTCCAAAAGATAGCAACTGTCTTCTGCCGTTGATCCAATGATGAAGTTCTTCAATGCATACTCTACATACTTTGTGTGGTGCCCAAGCTGTACTTTGATCTCCAAGTTTGATTCCAAAATAAGCAAGATATGACTTTTTCACAAAATCTGTAAAATTACGCATCTGCTTAGGCAATGTGTATATTTTATACAAGTTATATAACAAAAATGGTCTGGATTATTTATACATTCTCGATGCGACATGGTAAATACTTTCTTACTGAACTAAAAACTCTCAACTTTCTACTCCACAATAAAGCTTCAAAAACTGATTTCGTTTCGTTTCCAGATGAAACACAGACTATTGAAATGTGAGAGGAACTAGACGAGTTGAGTCTCTCACCAAGGTATAGCTGACATTTCTATCTCCCACAAATAAAGATAATGGCAAGGCTGCACGTTATTTCACCCTAACTTCCTTATACGCTTGCACCCTCTATCTGCTAAGAAACATCTGTTATCCTTGATTTTCAATATAAACATCTTAAAAATATGTTGAATACATTTGGTTTTCATATCTTAACATACTAAAACTACAGTTGTTAAAGTATTATAGTTTAAATAATTACGCTATAAATTGTCGTAATATATTATAAGAAAATTAAAATAACAAAAAATTGGTACGTGTTAGGAACTTTCTGGCTTCAAATTTGACTTCAGTATGCTAAAAATACCCTAAAAACATTCAAACTTTGGAGGCAGTAATTTCATTGCAGACTAGTGTAATCATTGCAGGCTCTGATCTCTTCACTAACCTGTCTCAATGACTGATTTTTAATTACCCAGTATAATTAAAATCATATCATAGTGCTCTGAACATCATTGTATTAGAAGTCTCGCAAGAGCTTTGCCTTCATAATGTTCTCTAACTCTGATCCTCTTTAAAAAAATATACATTAGAATACAATAACCTACTGAGGAACGTACTTTTTTACCGATATCCACATCACTTCTACACAACAAGATGCTGTCTGTGATTGTGATATTTCTTGTATTATTTTCTGAAAACTTCATGTTTCCCAGGCATGAAACTTGCACAACTGCAGCATTGGCTAAGAAAGTGTTCAGAATTAAGGCCCCTCTTTTGCAAAGTGTTTAGAGCTTAGTTTGCTAATGATTTAGCATTACAAACTATCTCTATTGAAAGTGTTTGTTCCTAAACTCTGCCATTTTTTAAATAATGTATCCATGGTGCAACAATGTATCCCTTTTTACTTTTTGTTTCGTGTATCACCCACGAATAAAGTGAAAAATTTTACAGTTGCACTTTCAACTTCATGTACTATACTTTCCTTATACAACTAACATTAATTCAATGAAATCATCTGAACTTCAGGAGGTAAGTAAATATGTGGCATTTTTAGAAATAATTTTATAAACTCTCTGCTGCTTTAAAACTCTCTTAAGTGTTTATTTATAGACGTTATAGAAGTTTGTGAAAAGTCCATGTTCTTTATGCTCATCAGTAGTATAACTAAACTTCGTGACAAAACATAGCTGCTTTCTCTCCTGGAAGGAAGGTCATAAATATTCATTCTTGCATTAGTTTTGTAAATGTTTCCACTGTGGGTGACACCCCCTTCTTATAGCACTCAAATACTGTACGTCCAAGTAAATCATGAGTGAAATTGATGAGGATGTACTGGAGTGGTATGAGCCAAGGTCATCATCATCATGTTTATCATCGACTATATCCTAGAATGGCAGGCTATTGATAGCAAGGAATAAATTGAGCTATTTCGAAGGAGAAAGTAACATACTACCCATTTTCTTCAAGGATAGACTTTTTACTCTCTTTGTTCGCGTTCTTTCCATTTGCACAGAAATACCAGGTGAGGCATTTAAAACAGGCCACCTGAATAACACAGCCATTTGTAGTGATAGAAGACAAATCTTCAGACAAAAGTTGTTTGGCATGAACGGGGACATATTGTGGTATAGATATTTGTTTGATAGATGCAGGTGTAGGAGAGATATGGAAACCAACTTCATTATTTTAAATGGATTGGTATAAATGATTATTTACCATTTAATAGTGTGTTTGAAGACACATATAAAAACCGTGTTTGAATGGCCACTGAAGACAGCTGAAGATTAATTATGAACAATATGTTTGTTAAAGAAAAAGTAAATCATTTCTGAAATTTACTTACTTTATATCATTGTTGTTCCTGCAAAAACTCCTATTGCAAAATATAAAATTTATCAGGAGGAGGAAAAAACACATTTATTCCTTCTATGGCAGTGGTACATAGGAGATTGTGAATTCTTACATTTTCGAAAGAAAGAAATATAATTACATATAAGAGATTCTATTATTTGCTGTATCACTATTTAAGTTATTTAAGAGAGCAAAAATCTGAAAATCAACAAATATGTCACAAAGGCATTATTGCAGGAACAATGACGATATTATGTTCAAAATTACATCATGTGTTCAAAGTGGTGATCTTGAGCATTGACACATGATGCAAAGTGATTCTGAGCAGAAAAAATTGCACGTCGAATTTCATCAGAGCTTATCGCCAAGAATGCTCATGTTAGACAGTCTTTCATGTCTTAGGGGCTCGTCGGTATTTCTTGATACACTGCGGATTTTAATTTTCCCACAAATAAAAGTCCATTGGTGTTAAGTCTAGTGAACGTGCAGGCCATTTTGTCTTCATGCACATATATACATAAAGGAAACAGTACGAGTTGAATGTTTGATTACATTTAATTTGCACAGTTCAAACTGTATAATGGGGCAACCCGTAGTTCATCGGTTCATTGAAGTAAACTAATTTTTCTTAATCTTTGACCTTCAACTAGCATCAATGGTCATCAAACACAGTTGTTGTATATGTCTTCAAACACACTATTCAAGGGTAAATAATAAATCATATCAATCCATTTAAAATAATGTTGGCTTTCACATCTTCTCTACACCTGCACCTATCAAACAAATATCTATAAATAATATGTCCCCCTTCACTTCAAACAACTTTTGTCTGAAGATTTGTCTTCTATCACTACAAATGGCCGTGTTATTCAGGTGGCCTGTTTTAAATGCCGCACCCTCACCCTATATATATATATATATATATACAGGGTGGAAGAGAAATAGCCTTGCAGATTTCCAGAGTGAATAGCTTATGTCGTATGTAACAAAACTCTATATCATATTGGTGGAAAATTCATAGTTTTTTTTTTTTTCAGAAAAAAAAAATGCTTTTTCCCAAATGTTTAATAATCTCTTATTCGGTAACTATTACGAGTAGGATAATGGTTTTTGTCCATATCAATAGGCTATCTAATAAAGAATAATTTATCCCTCTGGCGTATTTCAATAGTGTGCACGGTTTTTGTGTAAATTTAATTTTTCTTCTTCTTCTTCTTCTTATTTGGTATTACAGCCCAGGTGGGCCTTAACCTCCTCTATGGCTCTCTTCCATCCTTCTCTATCCATCGCCAACTCCCTCCAATTCCTTATTCCTAATCTATTCACATCCACTCGTACACAGTTCCACCATCTTGTTCTCGGTCTTCCTCTTAATCTGGTTCCATCTGGGTTGTTATTGAAGATAATCTTCACTTTCCTTGTTGTTTCCATCCTTGTGACGTGTCCCAACCATCTCAGTCTTTGACATCTTATGTGCACCTCCAAATCCGATTCCTTGTACAGTTCGTATATCTCATTATTATATCTGGCTCTCCATCCATCCACTGTTTCAATTGCTCCGAATATCCTTCTTAAGATTTTCCTCTCAAATACTGCTAGTTGTTTGCATGTATTTTTATTCAGAACCCATGTTTCTGTACCATATGTTATAATGGGTCTTATTAGGGTTTTGTAAATCTTGATTTTTATTTCTCTAGATATTATTTTATTTTTAACAATTGGTAAAAGTGAATAATATGCCCTGTTAGCCAGATTTATTCTTCTTTGTACCTCATTCCTTAGGTCATTATTTGCTGTCAATATTGATCCGAGATATGTAAATTCTTTTACTTTTTCAAACTTGTATGTTCCCATTTTAACTTCCTTCACTTGATCATTTTGTCTTTTGGTGACTGACATAAATTTAGATTTCTTTGTATTTATTTTAAATTCCAGCTTCTGAGTTTCCTTATCCAATGCTATCAAGGCTTCTTCAACATCTTGTATCCTTCTTCCGGTGATGATGACATCATCCGCATAGCCTAAAATCTGTTGTGTCTTATTAAAAATAGTTCCATTAATTTGGACTTCTGATTTTATTATTGCAATGTGTAGGGCTATATTAAACAAGAGAGGTGCCAGCCCATCTCCTTGCCTGGTTCCTTTCTCCAATTTAAAATTTTCAGTTGTGATCTTTCCTAATTTCACTGTTGCCTTTGGTTCAGATGACACAATTCTGCATACATTTATCAGTTTCCTTGGAAAACCGAGTTGATGCATGTGTCCCCATATTGTCCTAAGTATTAGATTATCATATGCAGATTCAACATCTAAAAAGAGGCAGTGTAAATCGATGTTCTGTTCCCAGCATTTTTCTGTCTCTTGTCTCATTATGAATAGCTGGTCCACCGTCTATCTTCCCGGTCTGAATCCGCACTGATAGTCCCCTACTATTCCTTCCATATATGGTAACATTTTTTTATATAGGATGTTAGTCAAAATTTTATAAACTGTACACAGTAAAGTTATTGCCCTAAAATTTAACTTTTAAAACCCCTAAATTCAAGCACAAAGCATGCGACTGGCAACATCTTGGCCAAGAGAGCAGCTTACTTATGGAGACTCACCAAGTTTGTTGACCTCTTACTCTGTATCACAAGTAGAGCATATTAGCAGTGATATTGCTGGACTGTTGAAATGTCAAACTTAATTTTCTAATTAACTGTGCATTTAATCACAAAACATAATATAGGTTTTCTGTTATTTACATGTACCCTATCGTCTCTTTCAATCTGAATGGTTATTTCACTTCCATCCTGTATAGGACTTAACTTGCTGATGGGCATGCAAGCCATTATTTCTTCTAAAGTTTTCTTCCAGTCATTAAACACTGAAAAAGTAAATTTTATTTCTTTCAAAGCAGTAAAGTAGAATTCTTCACAAGGGTATCACAAAACGTTTTATCCATAGCATCACCGTAATATGTTAAATAATCGAAAATGCTTCAGGCAAACATATTGAAAATTCCTGTTGCTTTTATTTTTGTAACATTATCTGTATTGGATGATTCCTATATAACAGAATGCAGCACAGGACTTCAACACACATCATCTTTTTCAGTCACATTGTTTTCATTCTCTAGATCAGGCCTGGATACTATTAACTCATTTGAGTAACTGCAGATTTCCTCTTAATTTCTCACTCTATCTTCCCCAGCTGAGACGAGTAGACTGGCAAGTGAGCATTGCTCAGTGATGGATTGCATCATAGCTTTTACAAACTTTCGGCTCTCACCAGTCGCCTGAAATCAATCACTGATGCACAGTGCCCACTGTGTGTTCATTTATAAGGCAGTGTAAGCGGAAAGGACATGAGAGGCGGTTTCAGAGTTCTGCTCCACTTCCTCGTTGTGCCCAGGGCTGCTGTAGATAATGCTAAACAATACACCGTGTCTGGGCTAGAGGTATCAATAAAAAAAAAAAACTGACTTAATCATGGGAGTAATTAACAGAAAATTTGTTTTCAGTATATCTCAATGTGAGCACTTCTTGTTGCTCTGCAAATGTCCAAACGATATTCCAATTCCCTCCTAGTGTTTTGCAACATATGAGGCATTATGTGGTCAATTGCCAACCTGAAACATTTTCTCAATTGTAACAAATTTTGAATTGGATGTTGTTGATACACAAAGTCCTTGATGAAACCCAGGCGAAGAAATCCAATGGACTCAGATCAGGAGAGCTTGGTAGCCATGCTTTAGATTCACCTCTTTCAATCCAACGACGAGAAAAATTTCTATGAAGGAAACTGGTGAATCATAGTGAGCAACGTCTTGTTAAAATGTCTTGTCCAAGGGGAATTTGGAGCACAGAGAAATTTTCTAGCATATCAAGGTAATTGTGTCCAGTCACGTTTTCCTCCAAAAAGAAGAATGAACCAATAATTGCATTAGACATTAACCCCATCCAAACATTAACTTTTTCTGTGTCTCTTTGGTGTTCCACTACAACACGAGATTTCTCAGATCTCCATATGCGGCAGTTATTGCGGTTAACTTTATCACAGAGATGGAATGTAGCTTCAATCACTGAATACCATTTCCTCAAGATATGAAGGGTTTTCGTCAATGAGTTGCAGAATTTCAGTTGCAAAAGTTTGTCTTAATGTTCTATCATTCGGCTGAACGTGGTGAAGAAGCTGGAGTGTATATGCATGTAGTTTGAGTCGTTTATGAAGAACATCATAAACAGTTGATTTGGGAATCCGTAACTGATGACTAGCTTGCCTAATGGACTTCCTTGGGCTCCAGTTGAATGCAGTTCATATAAGATCGACCATTTCTTCGGTAATTTTTTCTTGGGATGTTTGCCTGTTTGTGGAATCAAGAATCCAGTCTCTTTAAGAGTTCTATCCCACTGCAAAATTGATTTCGACGTAGGTGGATCCACCTTGAATTTTACATGAAATCGGCGTCGAACTCTGGTAAGAGATTTAAATTCAGCAAACCAAAGCACACACTTCACTTTTTGCTGTGGTATCCACATTGTATGTCAATTAGAATGATTAATGTTGATTGTTAGCCAGACGTGGCTCGCAAGGTGAAGTGACTGAAGTGGCTCTTCACCTACATTTTATAATTATAATCACAATAATTATGCATTTTCATCTTATCATAGTTATAACCTGCTCACAAATCTCCTATCGCTATCTGAAAGACGAAAGCCTCGTGAAGTGTCTGGGTGTATCGCTGCACACTTTCCCTTTCGTGTCGCTTGCTGACACTCACCCCCTATATAATGTAAGAGTAGCTACTGGTTTCCAAGAAGAAACGCTTCTTTTTCCACATTTCTAGTACACAGGCCTGTTGTAGGTTGCCATGGTAACAAGCATTGACCCTCCAAGGATAGAAGAGCCGTTCCTTTGCCTATTCAAGGAATAAAGAAACAGGTTTCTAAACACCCCTCGCTTGTCCAACCCGCCGAACCCCGACAAGGCGACAAGTGCAAACCCATTGTCAGTTTTATCCATTTCTTGGTGAGAGAAACAAGTTAATTTTGTTATTTGTGTATTATTTAGTGATGTTCGTAAGTGATTTTGCGAATGAATCCAGAAAATGATGTAGTGTGTAATTTATTAGACACACCGTTTTCTTGTTGGCGCGAGGAAGATAAGAGAGACTTATTAGTGTGTAATCGCCCAACTCCGCATTTATCAGTGTCTGTTAGAAAACAAAAAAAGTCCGGAAATTCTTATCAATTGCATTTTAAAAGTACCTGGTATGGGGAGTATACCTGGTTATGTGGCAGTGTTTTTCTACAAAAACTTTTCTGCTGGGCTTGCCTTTTATTCAGAGTGAAAAAGAACGTTTGGAATAACGCGGGGTTTGGCGATTTTGGGAACTCAACTCGTGTATTTCACAAACACAGGGATTCGAGTGAGCATTTGAAGTGCGTATTGCAATTGAAACAAGTCGAAAGAAATTTGAACTCAATTCGCGATGTGTTACAGGAGTCGTCCTTATTGTGTATTAAAATATTTAATGAGAATGTTCGGTTAAACAGGAACTTTATGAAAGTTGTGGTTCAAGCCGTTATATATTTAGCGAAACAAGAGTTGCCATTTCGAGGACATGATGAACAGGTTTCGTCACATAACCGCGGTAATTTCAAAGAGCTGCTCCAAACTTTGCTCTCCGGAAGGTCCGGCGAAGTTAGAAATCAATACAATAAAATTAAATGTGTATTCAGCGGCGAGTCTAAGACAATACACAACGAACTAATTGAATGTATTTCAGACTACGTATGTAACCAAATCAAGAAAGAAGTAAATGAAACTGATTTTTTTTCATTGCAAATTGACGATGCGACGGACGTTGGACAAAACTGTCAATGCTCTATAATAGTAAGATTCGTGACTTCACATGGTAAACTGGTGGAGCGTTTCTTAGGTTTTTATGACGTAAGTTCTGATCAGACTGCACAAGCCCTGTTTGAACTAATAGACAGCATCTTAGGGTCTTTGAATTATCGTAATAAATTGATAGGACAGTGTTACGATGGCGCTAGTGTAATGTCAGGCCACATAAATGGCCTACAGAAAAAAGTCAAAGATGAAGTTCCTCAAGCTATTTTCATTCACTGTCAAGCGCATCGTTTGAATTTAGTTCTGCAACAGAGTTGCAACAGTATTTCAAGTTGCCGAATTTTCTTTGCAAACCTAAGCGGAATTCCCACTTTCTTTCATCATTCAGGTAAACGTAACCACATTCTAAATTCGATAGTTGGAAGGCGAATTCCAACAGCTGTGGAAACGAGGTGGACATCGAACTCGAAAATACTCAAAACAGTAGTAGAAAATTGGGATGGTTTAAAAGAGGTTTTTGAAGAAATAAAAATAAATCCTGGAACTGATAGTACTTCCATCCGTCAATGCGGAGGTTTCTTGAATGACATGAATGACTTTGAATTCAGTTTTTTGGCTCTGGTTTTTTATGACATATTCAGTCTAACTGATGTTTTGTATGATGTTCTGCAAAAGAAATGTTTAGATATAAGTTACTGTGCAGCTAAAATTCGTGGTACTTACGATTTGATTAATAGTAAAGGAAATGAAGAATACTGCAACAAAATATTTCGTAATGCAAAAGTGAGAAGTAACTGCAATCATAAAAGACAGCATGCCCAATTATCCGATGAAGACATTTTCTTCAAATACAAGTCATTGTTTTACGAGATAATAGACAATATTCTGTCACAAATTAATACTAGGTTTCAGGACTTGAACAAAGTATCATTTATAAGTTTGGTAGATACAACAAAATTTAAAGACTATTCTAAAGAATTTCCATCAGGTGCTTTGCAGAACTTGATTGAGTGCTACCCATCCATATTTAAAAAAAATCAACGTTTACAAAATGAACTTGAACTTCTTTACGGTGATAGCAATTACAGTAGCGTTAATGCTTTGAAAGCATTGGAAATGTTACGTCAGATTGATGTTCATCAAGACGTATTCCAGGAAGTGTATAAGTTGTTTTCACTTGTAGTGTCTTTGCCATCCATCAGTGTGTCCGTAGAAAGAAGTTTTTCGTGTCTAAAGAGAATAAAAACTTATTTGCAGAATACAATTTCCCAGCAGCGTTTGTCCTCCTTGGCCAACATTTCTATTCATAGAGAACTTCTTTCGGAACTTGAAGGACAACCCAGCTTTTTAGATGACATCATTGATAAATTCGCGGCCCTGAAGAACAGGAGAATAGACCTACTCTACAAGAGATAAGGTAAGATAGAAAAAAATGTTGTTCCTTATCACATACAGTTGTCAGCACTTCACTTGTCTTCTGAATCACGGGCTGCCCCTGTTGTTAGCAATTCGTGACATAAATCGCAATGACAAATCATATCTTTTTTGTTTTCTTCAATTTTCTTGCTTTGTTGTATAGATTTCTAGCATTGTTGTTATAAAAATAAAATCTTGGAGAGTTTCTGCATCCTGAGACCAAACATATAATAATACAATATCCTTCTGTTAATAAATGGTGAACAATTAATTCTTGATACCTCTAACCTGGACACGGTGTATATATTATACTGCATAGCCTATGATAACAGCATTAGATGGCACTTAAATTTAATATACACAACAGCAGTTATTGATATTATTATTATTATTATTATTATTATTATTATTATTATATTAATATTATTGTTATTAAATTATCATCTATTAAAATAATCGCATCGTATACGTTAGGGGGTGAAACCATTCCGGAAGTTAACAAATGTAAATACCTCAGAATAACATTTAGTAGCGATCTCGGCTGGGGGGAACACGTTACAGACACAGCGGGATAAGCATGGAGAGCGTTACACTTTGTGATGAGGGTACTAAGAAAAGGCTCTGATAAATCCGAAGAGATTACATATAAATCACTAGTACGTCCAGTAATGGAATATGGTGCTGCATGTTGGGATCTTTACAGATTAGAACATATTAAGACACTGGAAAAGATTAAAAAACGGGCTCTCAAGTGTTGTTGGAAAAATTCACCATTAAAATGGGACACGCTCACGGACAGGAGAATGCAAAGTCGATTATGTGCACTGTTCAAAACATAGAGAGGTGAGCCTGCCTGGAGAGAAATAAAAAATAGGTTGCAACCGCCAAATTACTCTTCAAGGAACGACCACTCATATAAATTGAGGAAAGAAGACAGAGGACGGACACTGGAAAGTTTTCTTTTCTCAATCGTACTATCAGGGACTGGAATGCTTTACCTGCAGGCTTTACCAACAACCAAAAATGTATTTAAAAATAGGCTTAAGGACTTTACTAATAGACGGTAATTATACACAGTATTTAAAGGGTGTAATTGATATTTTGTTATTGAAGTGTTGTATCAGTGAAGAATTATGTTGTGTCAGTGAAGTGTGTTGTGTAAGTGAAACGTGTTCCTGTCAGTGAAGCTTTATAGTTTATAGTGGCAGTGCAAAGTATTTGAACAGTGAAATGTTTTTGAAGTGTTAGCGAAATCAGGATAGAATCAGTGAAATGTGTCGTAGTTCCAGTGCAGTGAGTGAGTTGACAGCGAAATGAGTGTAGTGTTGAAAGGTACTTGTGCAGATATGAACATATCATACTCGTGGGTTTTAGTTCGAACTTAGGTTTAAGATACAAATTAGATTTACTTTAAATGTTATTTTAAGTGATCGTGCTTCATTTAATTTAGGATGTGCCCTGTTATTATTATTATTATTATTATTATTATTATTATTATTATTATTATTATTATTATTGTTAGTATTAATTATTAGTATTATTATTAATTGTATTTTTTATTAATTGTGTTTATTATTGTCATTACTGAGTATAATTAGTTACCACTGCCACCAGGTATATACCCATTGCAGTGTGAATAAATACATACATACATCTAGAGAAACTCAGCCTCCCAACCCTATTGTCTGTCCGGTTACCACCCTGTCAAAATTATCTACAATTTATTACTTAATATTAAAATAATACTTTCTGTAAAATAAATTTCTGAAGACAAATGACTTCTCTTAGAATGTAGACTTTCACGGCCGGCATCAATAGGATGGGTATTTTCCGGACTCAAGGTCAACAAAGCTTGGTATCCAGCCCTCAGAAGCACTCACATCAAACCCTTTCTCCAATAATTAGACACTATAACAAACAATCAGAACACCGAAGCCACTGCTGCGGACTGTGGCGACGACAAGCCACAACCATCCCACACCTCTTCAATATCGAAGTGCTACCAGTCTCAGTACCAGTTCTTGATACACACAGCAGATGTCTCCGCTCACGTGTACCACGCCACTGAAAATGTCCACTGGAGTAGTGGACGAAACATTTGGTTGTATCACTGACAGACCACAGCCCTTTAGCCCAGAAAATACCCATCCTTCAAATGACTTTGTTCCATTCTCCACTCAGGAGCCATTTTAATATCAGAATTTAGCAATAATTGATGCAGCAGATAATACAATACAGACACAAGAAAATACACCTAGAAATGAGTGATGGGATGAAGATTTTAGGCAGACAATTGAAACAAAGAATAATGCACTGCAGTTAAAAATCAGATGAACTCAAGAGAATTACAAGAAATGGAGAAAAGAAGCAAATAAATTGTATAATTAGAAGAAGAAAAAATGGCTTAATAACAAAATTATCCAAATAGAATAAAATAAAAAAAAGAAACAAAACAAGGGATTTTTTTTAATAACAAAAATTTTAATCAATCATATCTATCCATACCACGCATATGTAAAGATACTGATGAAGGCAATGTTTCAATTGAAACTGATAAAGTTTTACGTATATGGAAAGATATTTTATGTCTTTTTAATGAATCTGTAGATTGTAAAGAAATAGTTCTAAGAGATAGCAATAATGATCAAGATATTCCTCCTACTACTTCTAATGAAATTTGTTCCATAATTTGGATTTTGGGATAGTTTCTGATTAATACAGCACAATTACATACATGCATACTATACCAGATACTATACTATTTCGCTTATGCTCTTTTGAATAACAGATTTGCCAGCAAGAAAGTTACATTGTTAACCCTGGCATGGAACAAAAAATATTCCTTATTTAGTGCTGCTATCTCGAACTGAGTTGTCAACTGAATGGCACGAAAAAGTCCTTTCTCCCCTGCCTTTTGCATCTGCCCAAAGCTCTATGGAGTGGATTACGAAACACTTTTACATCCCTTCCAGAGCTGTCTCACAGCTGGCACAAATGACAAAGATTATAATATGTACAGCTACGCAGCAGTGCATGAGTGGGCAAACAGCATTGTTATCTCTGACAGGCACAGTAGTTCACATAGGTACGTTTTGCTTGAATCACTCCATGAAAAACCTGTACTTTTATAAAATTTGTGATTTTATAGTGCTGTGAATGTACAATAGAATATAATAGTTACATTTTATTTAGGCAGTGCCTTGGCACAGGGGCATTACCCCTACTACCCCATTATCCTGCAATGCGATTGAATCCAGTGTAGAGCTAATGCTTGCTGATATTCTGTAGCTGGTATATGAATCTGCAGTATTCTCTTGTATTTGTGGTGTTTGACTTTATAATTGCCTGTATACCTGTTTTACAGTCTGTAAGAATGAAGTTTTGTTGAACTTGTAGGTTCTGACCATTAAATTTTAGAGGATGCATTTGATAGCTTCTACCTCATGATTCATTATGTTTTATTGACAACAGAATTTCACTTCTGTCACCTTTAGCAGGTATTCTTTCACTGAATGGACAAGATATCAAATTATGATATGCAAACTATGGGACAAGTTTTCTCCAAATATTTCAATTTCCCTAGGCACTAATTCATAACAATTTGATTATAACTCTATGAAAAGAATCTAAGTACTGTGTGAACAATCCTCTGCGTGCCTGCTTCCACTGCTTGTGGGTTTTGGGTGAGTTGAGCCGATAACTGCAGTGAACAGGTGTTAGGAAGTCCGCAATAAATCTACATATACAGTTTATTAGTAATAACTTACGCGACAAACACTTAAAAATAAACACTAATATATGCTTAAAAAATAAGCACTTAAGAAGTAAAGTAAAAGTGATTTACTCACCCATATCAAGAAAGGACATGTTGGAACTGCCTCCCTTCATTTTCCATACATTTCTTGCATCTGTTTAGGAAATTAACTATTACCCTTAGAAATTGAAGCAATTTCTTCACGAAAGTTATTTTTTCAGTTCATCTAAAGTGTGTGGATTTGTCTTGTACACTTTATCTTTTAATGACTCCCAGTGATAACAATCGAATGGAATATCTGAATTGAGCCATATTAACTTAATTAAAGAAACTGTATTACATCACCTAAAGAACACGTGCTTATCTTGCAAGAGTACAACTCACACTGATGCCTGATGCAACCTTCAGAGTAGTGGAGGTGGAAGGCTTAGCAGCTGGTTCTGCTGACTAGCCACAAGCTGTGAAAGTGCAGGCCCATGAAGGATTGTTCACCCAGTATAAGACGACAATAAATACCTATTGAAATCTTAAAGACATATCTGATGCAATATTAAGAGAGTATGTAAAAGCATTAAATTATATTCAATTTTAATCACTCACCATGGTGGAAATATCTCGGCTTCACGTTGACCTGAAAGAAAACAAGCCAATTAATTATAATTGCTGAAATCTTTCTAATAAAATAGTATAGAATACACTTGTTAAAGTGTTGAATGCATATTCAACAATATAGCCCAGTGATCGTCAACTCGACTGAAAACGGGCATGGGCGCTGAGTACTGCTTCCGTGCGGGGCAAGCGTGCATTACCTCGTGCTCAGCATTATACAACCCTATCTCCCTTTCAGTAGCGGCTCTTGACAGAAGCTAGCTGCAATGTTGAATAGAAGTAGTAGGCTATGTCTCAACAGTCATCAGGAATTTCATTCACAGTTTCAAGACTTGAACGTATGCCAGATTTCAAGATTTTTCATAGCCTAGCGTTGGGAAAAATCGTTCTTTTTCTGGAACTTTTCCAAGAGTTTCGTTTCCAAGAAAGTACTAGTTTCAAAGAACAGTTCAGAAATAACAGCAAGCGTCTGACATAACGTAATAATCACTCAAATTTTATATTGTTTCGGAATTAGTTTCGTTTTCAAAAATCTTAGACCATAATGCAATACAAACCACGACAGCTGTTACAGTCAGGTGTAACAGTAATTTATACAAACCATAAAACATTGCAATAATTTGATCATTCCTCCTGTTAAGTAAGGGATATTACTACTACGTGATATTAGTCTCTATTAAAGCTTCTTAATTTATTTGTAATAAACATTGAGATTAATTGGGCTACATTTGCACTGTTTTTACCGTAGTCATTCATTCATAGTGTTCTGCCCAAGGGCAGGTATTTCACTGAAAATCTAGCATTCTCCAGTTTTTCTATTTTCTGCCTTCCTCCTAGTCTCCACATATGATCCATATAGTATCTTAATGTCGTCTATCATCTGATACCTTCTTCTGCCCCAAACTCTTCTCCCGTTCACCATTCCTTCCAGTGTATTCTTCAGAAGGCCGATATGTTACAACATACAAATTTTATAACACAATACAGTGAGGTATATAAATTTGTGTAATTTTTTTCATTTTATATAGTAAAACAGTGACTTTGAAATAATAATAATAATAATAATAATAATAATAATAATAATAATAATAATAATAATAATAGGCACAATCTCACAATTTGATTTTCTTTTCATTTTTATTGCTATATTAATAGCAAACCATGTAACTGAAGCTGATTCACCAATCAGATTGATTATTTAATATTGAAAAGCGCCCTACAAATTCATTGTAGTAAAAAATTTCGCTCTCCTTCCAACATACTCAGTTCTGAAGGAACTACTGTACACCCAAGGAGAACACTCAGTTCTGAAGGAACTACTGTACACCCAAGGAGAACATTTAGGATGGAACTGTTATGGTCTCTGAGAGAGTATCTGGAGTGTTCCAGACAAGATAGTTGGGCTGTACGTTACACAATACTCCAGTTCCTATGAGAAAGATTGTCAGAAACTCCTACTGTTATTTTGGAACAGATTGTTCCGACCTATAATTCTTTTTCTGGAACTGTATTTTCTCGGAACTGTTTCGAAAGTATTGTTATGTTATTTTTCCCTATCTCTATCATAGAACCACCTACTGTGGACGTAGACTGTGCTTCTACCTGGCTTCAGCTAGAAATGACAGACTGATAGTGTGATAATGAAGTGAAGGTGATATAAGTACTGTATAAAAGCAGGAAAAAGTCTGTGTGATTTTTATTCACATTTTCCATTAGTCAGATTTCTCAGGCTTCATCAGCAGCTTTCGACAGACTGCATTTTCGGATCCACATACATATACGAACATTGTTTTCTTTAATGAAAATAAGTAAATCCCACCACAGAACTAGCTAATTCATCTGACTAGAATCTACAAAATTTTCTCAGTTCATGCACTGCCCAGATCATAGTGCATAATATTGAGCAATCAGTATGCTATAAAGAGGCTAAAAAATCTCGTAAAATGAGCATTACAGAAGTTCAGGAAATATTTTTACTAATGGTCATGCATTAACAAAATGAAAAGTAAAAGTAGAAGTCTAAAATGCAGTATAGTATTTAGTTTTATTCAGCTTTCATTTCACCCCTAACTTATCAACCAATTGCTTTCATACATGTAAATACCAGTGTTAGGCATTCACATTACTTTAAGTTTAATTTGATCACTATGAGAAACATTTATTATCACGAAAAAGCAGCCACCATCGCAAGCCTCCGCTGTGCCCATGGCAGCAAATCACGAGTGCAGCGGGCTTCAGAGCTGCCTGAGATGACGTCACAGGGCATCGAGTTGACGACCACTGGTATAGCCTAATGCTATCATTATTCTGGTCTACAAAAAAGCTGAACACACATGAAATAAAATTTTGTTAGATGTTACAATTATTATTTTAGAAACAACTTTGTACTGTATACAATGGATGGTGTGAAAAATATGGTTGCAAAGAACTTAGGTATTGTTGTGTACATAAAGGTTGAATTTCGATCCGCCCATGCAGGTCCAGTGCAAAATACACTAGCAAGCATTATGCAGCAAAGTTATTAATTTGGAATCTGTCATGGATGTTGTTGTGCCAACCGTGAATTTCATCAGAAAATCTGCATAACCATTGCCAATTTCAACAGTTTTTATTAGAAACTGAAGCAGAATATGATGATGTATTGTAATATACTGAAATCAGGTGGCTAAGTAAAGAAAAATTACTATAACGCTTTTTTGGACTCCGCCATGAAATTAAAATACTCCTCACTGAAAAAGAAAAGTTTAATTTCAATGAGAAGTTATCTGATTCACACTGGTGACATATTTTTTGGATTTAGCCTTTCTAGCAGATATTACATAGCCTCTGGATGAACTGAACATCAGACTGCAGGGGAAAGGAAGACTAGTTTGTGACATGTTTTCAGATGTAAAATCATTCTAACTGAAAATCCAACTCTTTGCCAAACAGTTGAATTAAGAAAACTTTCTCCATTTCCCTTGTGGCAAGAGTATTTCACAAGAACAGTTTCGCACAAAAGATTTTGTGAAATGTTAGAATTATTGCATAAGGAATTTCATCCACGATTTCAGGACTTTGATACATATTCCAAGGATATTCGCTTATTTCAGAATCTCTACATCATTGAAATACAGACAGTATCTGAAATGTACCAACTTGAACTCACTGACATGCAGACTGATGACGAACTGAAAGAAATATTTCATTCAAATACCAGGGTATAATTTTACAAATGTCTCTCAGTTACACAGTTTCCTAACACAAAAAACCTTCAGCTAAAATGTTAACAGTTTTCGGAAGCATTTATATATGTGAGCAGACGTTTTCAAGGATGAAATATGTAAAATAAAAATTTCGCTCAAGAATAAATGATAACCATTTGCATCGCTGTTTATGTGTATCAGTCACCAACTTCGAAACATATCAATTTTCTTGCATCTAAAATTCAGCTGCAATCTTCTCATTAAAGATAAGGTGTAAATTGTAATGTCAGATAGATTTCCATTTGTTCAATTGAAGCACATATTGTTTTGAGACTTTGAATTTATGAGTCTACCAAAGTTATAAAGGCTAATTTACATAATTTAATTGCTGTTTTGTTTAGTTATTTCATTTTTTTAATATGTAATAAATAATTCATTAATGAAGAAGGTAATTATATATATATATATATATATATATATGGGCTGTTCCATATAAAATCGATCAGTAAAAAATGTCGTATTTTTTTTCCCCCTATTTATATAAGGTGTTGAGGAGAGTGCATTTGCAAAAATATACTATCGAAAGTCAAACAGTTTTCGTATTGAGTGACAAATTTAGCGTATTTTAGAAAAACAAGCCTCTTTCAGCGCTCAGAACTCTGGAACCATTTACTGCAGAACATTGAACATTTTCACACGCCTAGACTTGAATGGCGCAGTACCGCACACACTGGCCGAGAGATGATGATAAGCAAGCATTGGGAGGAGGAGTCATGCCACCCTCTAAGACAATGGTGTGACATGTTTAGTCTCCAGTATGCGAGCAAAAGTAGTCAAGTTGTGTGTGCATTTTATAAGTGCAAGTGTTGTGACTCAGTATTTTTCAAGTTTATATTTATTATCATAAGTTATTCGTTAAGGCTTATTTGTGAAATCATTTCCTATGGTAAGATAAAGTTTTTCAAAATAATATCGATCAAATTATTGAGTTAAATGCGTGCCTTTCGTGAGCGCTTTCGTAATATAAACATTTCCTACATTGTAACAAAATTTATTTCACAGGTTGCTTAAAATGGAGGAAAAATCTTACTCAGGTGACCACTGCTTCAATCCCCTTCAACTTACACGTCACAAAAGTGTCAATGTTAAAGGGCTTCGGAAAGTATCACGTTCGATTGCAGAAAAATTTGACGTACCTGAAAAGTACCAAACATAATTCGATTATGTACAGTTGTCAAAAAAAAAATGTGGCCACACTCGTGAACAGCGAAAATTTTCTAAGTCCACTTCAGGTCACGGCGATGTTACACGATGCATGTCCTTGTAGAAGCAGTTCCGGAACTATGGAATTATTCCATATCTGCGTCTCGTAGATTAGCGGTGGAGTGCTCGCTTAATGATTCGAAGATTAAGAGTTCGGGCCTTGTTCAAGTTTTCATTTTATTTTTTTAATCGTTGTTTAGCGATATAAATAGTATTCAAATTATAATTTGTATTCTGTTATCGTTCTTTCGCGTTATAAATAATATTCAAGTTACCATTAATATTCTGTTACCGTTCATTCGCGACATAAATACTCTGAATTTATATAAGAAATTATTGTAATATAAATAACAATTTTCTTTGTAAAATAGGTTATTTTATTTAAATAATTCATTATATACGTATTATATAATATCTTATATTAATTAAACATACCGACATTTATCATTTATATTCTGTTATCGTTCTTTAGTGATCCCATATAAATAATATTGAAATTATTTATATGCTGTTATCATTGTTAGCGATATAAATAATATTCAAGTTATCATTTATATTCAGTTATCGTTCTTTAGCGACATAAATAACATACATTTAATATTAGGTTTGGAACAATACAGTTACATAATACTGGTGTTAGTTTTTTCTTTTTACATTATTACATTATACTATCTTCAAACACAATAAAATGAAAAGGAGTGACGAGGAATTGAACCTGAGACATTTACATCAAAATTCCGATGTTCTTCCGACTGAACTACGAGGGCACAAGTAAAGAAACATTTGCGGAAAAATTGGCCCAATTCCCCTCCAAGATTTTCTGATGATTTGTAGAAGTTCGTCCAGGATGCGGGGGGCAAAGACTAATTGGGATTTCCCAGTATCTGATCGGGTCAAAAATCCTGGTAGAACTAATATTTAACCCTTGTGGTGAATTTCGGTGAAGTCCGGAGTGCCCAATTAGTCAAATCCACTCTCTTCACCGCCACGTTTGGGTCCCCTACGATCTATTAAGATTCGAAAGAGACAGTGGTGTGCAGAAAGCAAAGGGAAGTTAACGCATTTATCCTTCCCAAGAAAAACTGCAAACATGAGCAAAGGAAGCTTTTAACAGAAATAGGAGCATCTTCTGCGACCTCTGGAAAAAGAACTAAGGAACAGACTAGTGAAGTGTTTTATGTGGCACTGTATGGGGAAAAAACAATGGACATTACGATGAAATGAAGAGAAACATATAGAAGCATTTGAAATGTGGATGTGGAGAAGAATGGAGCGTGTGTATTGGACAGACAGAATAAGAAATGAAGTTGTGTTGGAAAAAGTGGATGAAGAAAGTATGATGGTGAAACTGATTAGAAAGAGAAAAAGGAATTGGTTGGGTCACTGGTTGAGAAGAAACTGCCTACTGAGGGATGCACTGGAAGGAATGGTGAACGGGAGAAGAGTTTGAGGCAGAAGAAGATATCAAATAATGTCCAGGATGCTGGAATGTCGTGGCTGAGAATAGTCGCTATTTGAAAAGACTCTAGTCGATTCCATGCCCACTCGACTGCAAGATGTGATGGTGATGTGGGGAAGATAGACTAAATATATTGAATCATGGCTTTTTGTTTTGTTTTTTTGAACGATTAATTGTTTGAATGTTCTAAGGCAGACACTAGTAAGTTTGTTTTGTTTATGCCAGGAAAGATATTTTTGTTGAGAATAAAATTTTTTTTTCTTTCCATTTGCAGCCAAAATGTCATAATAAATAATGATAAAGTCATGACATAATACATTCATGAACCTGATGTTAATTACTAAAATAATCATAAAAGGGAAAGGAGCAATTATGTATATTTTGTATCTCTCTCTTAAAAACAAAACAAAAAAGAACGTAAAAAGGCACTAGGTTGTATTCGAACGCAGGACCTCATGAATAAGAGGCCGAAACGCTACCATTACGCCATCAAGAAACACAAATAATACTTTAATTATAACTGTAGATATCAGGAAACGTGGTACAACAACATGTAACATCGCCTGTCTCTGAACTGTAGCAAAGATACCCAAAGGGAACTTTGTTTCTGGAGAGGGGCCACTTTTTCTTTTGACAACTGTACATATTGCAGATTGAAAGTAAATAAATCACATTCTTTAGATAACGCAGTTCAATCAAGAGAAGTCATAGAAGAAAATGTTCAGCCAACTTGTAGTGTTCAAAGTGTTCAAGTTGAGAGTAGTGGTAATAACAGCAACGGTAATAATGAAGAATTGGGTAAGAGTGTGTTGACAAGGCAACCCTCACTACTTTAAACGAAACACTCACTGTGATTGGCGTGATTTGGGTGAAAATGAAGAATATATCAGAAAAAGTATATCCCCAAACTAAACTAAAACAGATAGAGACGTCACTGAAAGAAAAGGTTTTCCATCAGTGTAATACAAGTAGTGATTCTACAAACGAACCAGATAATGAAATCCTGGAGAACCTTAAAACAGCGTTCTGCTTGGCCCAGGACAGAAAAACCAAAATTCAAGTCCTCACCATTCCCCCTTCTTCGTGGTCCGTCAGGAAGATCCAGAATAACTTCGCAGCAACCAGACATGATTTCCATCGCGAAGGACTTTAGCGTAAGCAAAAAAAGGCCACGGACTTCTGGTTATGAAAACAAAATTAGTTCAAAAGTTTTACGAATCAGAAGAATTTAGTAGAACTATGCCTGGAAAAAGAGATTTTGTAACAGTTAGAGAACATGGCAAAAAGAAGCAGGTACAAAAACAATAAAATTGGTGCTTTGTAATCTTTCGGAACTCTACAGAAACTTCAAGGACAAACATCCTGGTGTTAAAATTGGATTTTCTAAATTCGCCAAATTAAAGCCACAGCATTGTACTTTAGCTGGTTCGTATTGTACACATACTGTTTGTGTTTGCACGCTGCATCAGAATGTAAAGTTAATGATAGATGGTGCAAAACTCCCCGAGCTAACCAAAAGTGGAGAATTAGGCCTACCTATAAAATCCTACCAAGGCTGTATCACAAGAATCATTTGCAATTCACCACAACTGTCATGTTATTTTGATAAGTGTGCTTTCATTTATTGCGAGGCAAAAAGAATGTTTTATGAAGAAACAAAAATTAATCTAAAGCATTGGGAATTTCTAGTGACACTAGACTTCTCTGAAAATTATGCTTTCATTATTCAAGATGAAGTACCTGGTTTCCATTGGAACAACAATCAGGCAACAATACATTCATTTGTTGTTTATCATAGGAACAATGATACTGAGAAATGTGACTCTTTTGTAGTTATACCCGATTGCCTGAAACATGATACTGTTGCAGTCCATCTCTTTCAAAAACAATTAATTTTTTGAAACAGAAGTATGACAAGGTGGAGAAAATATTCTATTTCAGTGATGGTGTTCCTTCTCAATATAAAAACAGAAAGAACTTTATCAATCTGTCCTACCATGAAGAAGAGTTTGGCATAAAGGCAGAGTGGCATTTCTTTGCTACCTCTCATGGAAAAGGATCGTGTGACGGAATTGGAGGAACAATAAAACGACAGGCAGCCAGAGCCAGTCTCCAACGTCCAATTCATAACCAAATCACCACTCTGAATTATTTCAGTGGGCAGTAGTGAATTTGACCACAATAACATTCTGCTACATCAGCAAAGAGGATTATGCAAGGGAGGCTAAGGAGCTGGTGCCCAGATTCGAACGCGCACGCACAGTACAAGGGACTTTGTCGACACATGACTGCATTCCTACCTCCAAGTCAACTTGTGACAAAAACATATTCTTCTGCAGAAGGGGGCGTGGAAGTCCTCTGCAAGAAATAGCAACATTTTGTGAGTAAATGTTTGGATGCAGTCTTCTTTCTTTTGTCATTTTACTCCTGTGTTTATGAAAACCTGTGATAAAGCTAGTACAGCCATGCACTGCTAGGCATTACTTCTCGTGTTTATGTCTCCTGGTCTTGCTTGCCTCAGCTATCTCCTGCCTCACAGCCTGGATCATATATACTAACAGATAACTCCTTTATATAGACTTTCGAGTTAACAGTTGGAGGCCAGCTTGATGTAGTTCAATAATCGTTAACAGATGGCACAATGACCAACACCATCACGAGACACGAACTCTGAACCGGTCTGATCGATCTAAATCGATTATTTCTTGCTTACGAGATTATCTCGTATGTACTGTCGACAACTGATGACCATGGATAAATATTATTGGCCTATATGACCTTGGAAAGTTCGGAACGATGCAGCTAAATATAGTTGTCACGTGGGCGAAGCGAAGAGATAAGATAAAGTACGCCTTTGCATTGAATAGAATACAATACAGTCTCTCGGCGCAAAGCCAATCTACCTATATAGAATACAGAATATGTAGACCATGTTATAAAGTTATCCGTCGGCTAAATTATGATTCGTTATCTCTTCTGTTTTTATATATTTGTCGTGAATATTATTTATATTATCAACTGAGTGTATAACATAATTTATCCGTTAATTGATATTTTACTAATGATAAATCCAAAGAACAATGGGAAATAAGGGACCAAACACTGAAAAATAAATAAAATAAGAGAATTTGACGTTCATAATTATAATGTTGTCGGAGTTTTGTTATACTTTACTTTGAATTATTTTAACTTGAACCACAAAAACGTATGAAAATTAATGTTAACATTACCTATTTAGTTATGATAGTAGTATATTAGAAAATTTGTGCATATAGCCTGATTACAATATATAAGTAATACTATCCTAACCTAAGCAATAGTAGTCTTGTTTATTTCATACATGTTCGTATAATTATACAAAAACAAGAATAATCTAGTTTGCAGCCTGTGATATTGTCTCGTTTACAGTATTATATAATATACATATTACGATATTTACTAGGTACTTTAACAATATATAGTTAATAATATTATAAAATATACAGGTCTAATCCATTACCAAGAAATAGCCCTTCCCTCACATGTTCAATACTGTTTACCTCAAAAGGCCTTCACACCTTATTAGACACTGGATTAAAATAGTCATGTTGATGTAGGCCTACAACATTACATTTTTTTTGTCACTACTCCTGATCCCATTCTAACAGTTTCAGGTTTTGTCACAGTATAAAGAAGATATCTTCTTTATACTGTGGTTTTGTAATTTGTAACAATACTAACAATACTGATGGTCATTCCATAGTGACACACATAACATTTTCGAAGTAACTATGATCTTCACAGGATATTTAATTAAATACTTAAGAGTTTATGAAAGAGACATCACTGTCTTTTAACATAAGCATTCCAAAATATAAACAGAAAATCTTAATGAAAAGGAATAATTAATCATGTAAAAAATATGAAATATTATATGGTGTGACGAACATTTTCTTGCCACTTAATTATCAAAATGGAAAATGTTCATATTATTGTGCCAAATGACATAAATAGTTGTTTTCCAAAGAATTAAGACACTTGTGTAGTACATATAACTGCTGACATACTTTAATGAAAAAAAAAAAAAAAAAACAGTGCCATTAACAAATAAAATATTACGAATTATATTGTGACACACGAACATTTCTGCCAAGTTGATTACTATTTTTTTCAGATGCATATCGAGATTTATACACAGTGCCTACAGTTCTTATTATACAAAGCAACACTTGATTACACTAAAATACACATTCAGATTTAAAATGTCCTTGGTTATTTACAACCATATGTGATGATATCTCCTGTGTAATATCATGTGATGAATACACCACTTTTCCTCCCATTTGTAGTACTTTCCTTTCTTGAACATCACAGAAGCTTTAAATTCGCCACCACAAGCTTTTGTAACTTCCTCTGCTTATCTGACGTCTTTTTTTTAAATTGATTATTTAACGATGTTGTATCAACTACTAGGTTATTTAGCCTCGATGGGATTGGTGATAGTGAAATGATATTTGGCGAGATGAGGTTGAGGATTTGCCATAGATTACATGACATTCGCCTTACAATTGGGGAAAACCTCGGAAAAAACCTCAACCGGGTAACTTGCCCCAATCAGGATTTGAACCCGGGCCCACTCATTTCACGGTCAGATGTGCCTACCATTACTCCACAGCAGTGGACCGAACATGGATTATGTACATTAATTCTTTTGACTTTCGGTTAGCTTTCTTAAGAATACGCATAAAGAAATGTAAGTTAGTGCTTTCCAGGCTATCCTTGTAATATTAGTGACTTATTTCACCCAGTTTGTTACTAAAATATATACAGTACCTAAGTGTTTACTTGTGACACTGGTGATCCATTTAATTGGTATATGAGACGAATTTAATTTTGTGATTTACAGAAGGATACATATTGATTTACTTTTGCTCACATTGATTTTAATTTATTTGTTGTAGTCCAGTTTTCAATAACGTCAAGCTAGTTTTGCAAGGCGGTGATATGAGATTTATCACTAATTTTTTCTATATATTATACAGCCATCCATGAATAACCTTGCCTGAGAAGTGGCATTTCTATTCAAATCCTACAATAATTTTCAGTAAATATTTTGCACCGAGAAACTATTATACATTTAATTTTACTTCTGAGACCAGTGAAATATATGCCAATTTTATTAGAAACGTGCATGTATAATTATCCAATAGTATGATATCTGCAACAAAAACTGAAGGGCATGAAAGAAAAGAAGAAAACATTAATGCTGTGGTTCTTAGAGTTCCATTAGAGTTACACGTTCATTGTCCACTGAAAGTTGTATTTCTCTATTGAAGTGTAAAAGAGAAACTCTCATAAATTATGTCAGAAACAAAGAAAGGCATCACCCAAATATGTAGAATAATTAATTTCATAATGTTATTACCGGGACTTGAAAAAAAGCAATCATATATTATGGGTGGGGAAAAAATACTTTTTAATCGCGCTTCTATAGTTCGACAATGCTGACTATTCAGAGTTTTGCCTGACAGGTGAGCTACCATAAATTCCTTGAAGTCCTAGTTATTACTGAAGCCAAATGTGTGTCTATTGTCAAGAGTCCATTTTATTTATACTTGTTAAGACATCATTCATAGACTAGTTACCGCTTTCAGTTTTGATACTACATACACTGAAATTAATTTATTATTATTCGTCCTATTTATACATTTATATTGAATGATTCGGTCTACCTTCATAACACATCTCATCAACAGTACTCGATAAGAGTTGAATTAGCTTCCATGCTGCGTTGTATTTATTTTGTAATGTTCCTATAGCAGAAATATTAAATAGAAATTCCTTAAAACAGATTTATATTCACTCCTATGCCTTTATATACAATACCAGTACATATATTGTATTTCTTAAGATTTGGTTACTTTATAAACAGTATGTTAGTGCAAGAACTCTTTTTTTCATATTTAATAATTCTGGCATGTGTCAATAAATATGCTTGAGACCTCTGTCTCTCTGAATTACTCTTTACTAACTGGAAACATATTCCAAATTTATATTTTAAAAAAGTATTAAAATATCCTCACAATTTAGAGCATAACAATTCCCGAAATAATCATCCTACATTAAATTATTAAGATAAAAATGATTCAATCTATCGCTTGTAACAATACCTTTATGGTCCTAATAAATTAAGAAATAATTCAGGTACATCCACAGATTTATTTTAAAATGGCCTGCAGTTATTATTTTGAATTTTATTGTACCTTACAAATTTGAGTTAAGGTACAATAAAATTTAATCAAGCTTCAAACAAAGTAATTCCATCTTTCCAACAGGAGGACAATAAATACTTAAAGTAATGCTAAACTCGAAAAACTTATTGATGCAACTTAATTTCATATTCTATACCACTGGCACCAAAAAAAAAAAAAAAAAAAAAAAAAAAAAAAAAAAAAAAAAAAAAAAAAAGTGTCCTATTGTTCATACTGATTCAAGATGAATAGTTTCTTAGTGTTTGTCCATTCCACTTTTTTTTTATTGTGCTTCCCATTTCTATTTCTCTCATTTTAGTAGGTACTTCACATGTAGTATATGTTTTACTTCAATACATATAATGACCATGAAGATATTTGGATATGTCTTACAAAATTCTTGCTGAAGACCATTGTGGTAACATTCTGCCGCATCTGTAGTTTGTACATTTCGAAATTTTCGTGCTTCAGCCCAGAATTCAGGCGGGGGGAGGGGAGGTTGATGTGCCAATGTAGTTTCCCAGAATATAATAATATTCAAAACATTCTCTAATAGGAGGGGCCTCTGATATTAGCTCTGCAAAAAATCTGATACCGGTACTTCTGTTGCTGGTAAATAAGAAAGAACTAAATATAAAAATTTTTTAACCACTTTCGAATTTCAGGTGCTTTGTGTCTCAGCTGCTGGTTTGATATACTGTTTGTATCCTTTAATTTTCCAGAGCAAAACTGTCCTAAGCGAAATTTACACTCTGTAATTTTAACACTGGGAACATTTATTTTGGCAGCATTGTGTGATGCAATTTCATAATATAACAAGAGCTTTGAAATGATTAACTGCTAACTACTTACCTGGGTGAAAGTAGCACTGAAGTGGTTCCTGTGATTTCTGAAGTGAAAACCGTTCAATTTATAAGGAATTTTTTTGTGGAGATGCAGTTAATTGTATATGCAAGCCTAGATCATATATTGTAAAAGTGCCTAAACTAACTGACCCCAGTGCTGTCATGGAGGCCACACGAGGCCATATATCGTATGGAACCTACAATTTTTTTTAATTAATCGTATGGGGAAATTAAAATTTTGTCTGTAAGGAGCCATCCGGCATATGGGTGCCTAAGTTTTGTATGTGGAGATCTATACAGATCTTAGATCAGCTCTTGCTGTTCCTACTGTACCTACCGGTATTATGTTTGATGTTCATAAACAAAAATTATCCACCTCTTCAGCACTGGAATCCAGAATTATATAAAATAATGGTTGAAAAACAAGAAGTGCTGCAAATATACACTCCAAGATTCATTGAGACAAGTGTGCATCAATGGTGGTGCTACATGGTGTATTCTTTAAATCAAACTTGTACAATTAAATTGTAAAGCAAAACAATTTCTTTACTTCTTCTTTAATATTAAAAAAATAATAATTAAATGACAATTGGAGAGATAGAAAGAGGAGAGTGAAATATATTTCAAGGGAGAAAACAAGGGGTGGGGTGCATGGCCAAGAAAAAAATTACCGTGACAGCACTGACCAAACCTAACCTGTTACTGGCTCATGTATGCAAGGTGAAGAAGCTGAGTATGAAGGAAACTACCTCAGCGCTAGTTTAACTCTTATAGATGAACTATCTATATATATATATAAAGAACTTCAAGTGTCAATATTGTCTCAAAGGTTTCTGTGTAACAAACTTCATTTAGAAATGTCCATCTGCGATTATGTTAACTGCAGAAGAAGGAAGAAATATTGTCGTAATATGAAGTTACTCAAATTTCCAATTAAGGACAAGGAAAGGCTACAAAAATTATTTTTGATTTCATCCTTATAAATTGAACGATTTTCACTTCAGAAATCACCGTAACTACCTCAGCACTAGTTTAAGTAATTTAAGGACCAGTATAAATGAAATTTGATAAAAGTGAGAAAGAAATTCGTAAGGGAGGCGGTCAGGAGGGATTGAAGTTGTCTACTAATTCGTTACAAACAACTATTATAGACTATTTCATTTGACTAACGATGATTTGTGGAGAGCAAAATACCTACAGTAGGGTAAAGATTCTAAATCAGTACTTTTATGAGAACGGATAATAAAGTGTCAGGAAAATAACAGAATTACCGTATATTGCAATTAACTTTGCATTGGCAGAGAAACCGCACAGGGTATCGTAAATCTGCTGAAAATTAGAAAATTGTGTAAAAAAATGCATTCAGAGCGAATTTTCCAGCCTGATAATATCTCGCCCACGTTATGGACATAATTCAATACTGTAAGACTGATATGAAACGAATACTAGAACAATTTGTTAACCAAAGACGATGTTCAGTAGTTATTTAACAACATACAGAGCAAATACAAACGCATATTCTAGCAATAGTTCAGATGAAAAGAAAATTATTAGTACGACCGCTTATTCGTAAAAAGAACATTGCCAGCTGTGTAGCCTACATGAAGCAATATATCAGGCCTACGTTTAGAACACGTTGAATTTAATGTGGACGAGAAACGTACAGTTATTATTTATCTGCTTCCATATCGCATCATATAATACACCTGTAAAATGAAAACATGTAGGCCTAGCAAAGAGGAAACATTTTTGGGGGGAGGGAGTTGTAATTCTTCCCCTTTCGGATAAATTTCAGAAAAGGGATACCTGCTTTTCCTTCATATTCAAAAATTGTAATCTTGTGCACACAAAACAAATTAGTGCCTTTTCGTGAGCATCATGATGTGCATTCAACAAACGCAGACAAATCTACTCTTTTTAGTATTTTGTGATAATTGTTGCTAGGGAGGTATTGTATACTGAAAATTAAAAACAATTAGATTTCGTACATCAAATGATGACAGATTATATATTGAACGCAAACAACATTATATCAGCCATGTACCAAAATGTTGATGAATTTGGGTAAAACAAGCTTCTGTATGCTACAATTTAGCAACACATCAAAGTAACATAACCTCACATTACAATGAGAAAGAAATTTGGAGGTGGCATGACGTAAAAAGTCATCCCACAGTCGTATTACTCTATGTACTTTTCAGGTACTCTGCCATCTAGTGTTGGTTATTGCAAGCTCATTTCTCGACGCATAGCGTCCGTTATTTTCCAGTTGCGTCTAAATTTAACATAAGCTTGGTCAATCTGTTTTATATATGATCTAGGCTCACAGTCAGCTGGTTAGTTCACACACGTACTATTTAATTTCTTTATTTGATATTTTTAATACTTCTTATCATCATACCACCAGTAAAGAATATGTGTTTATTTGTACTTTCAATGCGGAATCTAACCATGTATTTTTTAAATATTTTTTCATTGGCAAAGATGTCTTAATGAGGAAAAATCTAAATTTCTCCATTTCCATAAAAAGTAAGAAAATTTGTTTATATGTCAATATAAACTTTAATTTCTCAGCATCACAATAAACCATGATTTTGATCATTGGGTGAAAGTGTTTCGGAACTATAACAGTTTAAAGTTGCTAATTTTATGAAAATACGATAAATTTAAATATTTTTAATTTAAACACTATGAAGTTCTGATGCCTCAAACTTTGCACAAAGCATTGTATCACAGTTGTCTACGGACAGAAAAAGTTTCATTGTATTTAAAAATTGCAAGGTCAATTTTCTCTATATTTCGGTCGATTTGAGATAGAATAGCTCATATACAGAATTATATAATGCAAAAGATTTGGCTGTTATTTTCATTGATATGAGGAAAGCTTTTGATAACACAGATCATAATCACTTAGGAAATACCTTAAATGCATTACCTAATCCAACTGAACTCACAAATCAGGTCTTCAGCTTACAGACAGGTAATATCACAATGATTCAATCTAACAATGATAAAACAAAACCCATCACCATAGTCAGAGGTGTGTTACAAAGTTCCCCTTTGTCACCTACTCTTTTCAATCTATGCATTAACCATATTTTGAATGAAGTGAACACGGCATGACTACTCAGTATGGATTTAACTTAAGTCCATTGAAGATCAATTAACTGTAATGGGCTTCGTAGATGATATTGTTATTATTGGTAAAGACAAAAAATCGTTTTAACACTCTTCAATCACACAGTTCAACAATTCCATGAAATCGGACTAGATATTAACATTAACAAGTGTGAAGGCATGTTTATTAAAAAGGGTCAACTGTTTGAAGAAAATTTCCACATCTCATCTGGAAATGAAGTAGCTGGTTTGCAAAGAGGTGACTTCATTCGCTATCTATGTGTCAACTTTTATGGCGAGATTAATTTTGATCCTCTTTCAACATTGATTAAACTAAGAACAAATGTAGAACTGCTTATTTCTTTATCACACTTACAAGAGGATCAAAAATACATAATCATTAACACTCAATCTGTCCTAGTATAATATATTCATTTCAGACAGTGCCTCCAAAAAAATGTTTAATGATTTCATAGTGGATATAGATATTATGATAAGGGGTATGCTCTGAAAGAAATATTGCAACTGCCTAATGACCTTCCTATAGATATGTTGTATACAGACACAAAATTCAAGGGATTAGATTTATTTTGTTCAGCATGGGAATTATACTTATAACATAGGCCTATAAATGCATAAGATATTGCTTAAATCCAATAATTCCTTCCTACATGGTACAAGGCAATATCCCAAGAAATTACATCATCTAACAGCACTCAATATCACCGAATCAGTAAATAGATATGCAAAAAGTACAAGTATTAAGAGAAAAAGCGTTTGAGAATTGAAGCCAGAAAAAAAAAAAAAGACAGACACATGCTCTTATACCAACAATATACCCGGGCCAATAAGTGGATCCAGAATCACAAGGGTCTTTCCTGTAGTGAGTGAAGGGTAGCGATAAAGATGACTGCGAATGAGTCAGCTGTGCATAGTGTAGGGGGCTACCTGGCAGGTCTTCGGGCAGTAACCTCTGTCCATGTTACAACAACGAGGTTGAAACCCTTGCCCATGTCCAGGGAGTCTGTTACCATGGTGAACTTCTATGAAATACAGTATGAAATCATACAGTAAGATCTATAATAGCAACTGCCTTAAGGAACAAAGATTATTCAGTGTATGAAGAAGTACATGGCATATCCAGTGAGGGCAGTAATTGAAGAAACGACATAACTGCATTTAAATCTCCCTCTCTTGAAGGTTACATCACAGACTCTACTGTGAGATTCGAATCGCATGAACATCAGCCAGAAGAAGTACATGAGGAAAAAAGGAATATATATATAAACCTTCAATCAATTTTTATAAGGACAAATACCATTTGGAATCTATTGTCAACACGGGACTAATGATAGGAGTCCGTGGGACAATACCCTGGTTCCTAGTCGACTTCTGTAAAGCTTTTGGCCTGCATAAAGATATTTTAAGAGATCTAACAATTGCAATACTCGAAGGATCAATAGCTATTTTCAAGCATCATATATATATGGACCATAACTTTAATTCGTATCTTCTTGAGGTTACTTTGTATATTATTATGTGTTTCTATTTCAATATGTTATTTTTCACTGTAACAACAATGTTTCATTAAGCCTCAAGGTATTTACTCTATATTTATTGTATCATGGTATTCTTTGTCAATGGCAACCTATAGTGGTTACAGGAAGAAATAAAATATATATTTTAATGATATTTATAATTCATTTAACTATAAACTATGTCCGGCCCAGGTCTCCTCCTTCCCTTCTTATCATTGTGGTCCACTCTTACAAAAAGGTTGCCAACCCCTCATTTAATCCAATGAAAAGGAAAAAGTCACAAACTAGTAACTACTTACATAGAAATAAGAAAGAAAAAAATGACTTTTCACTCATTCACATAAACTGAATGTTTGAAAAAATGTAACAGAAAAAGTTACTCTTATGTTTTAGAGTTTTTGAATTTCTCGAGTAATTATAAGTAGTTACTAATAAAACATGCATGTCTTGTAAATTATAGTTTAATCCTCACAATAATATAAAATATAAAACTATAATAATACTATTAAAAAGAAAGCTACTAATAAAGTCATGACATAATATCTATATAAAAATTAAGGGGAAAATCATTTTCCTCCACTGTTTCAAATAAATTGGACATTTAAATATGATGAACAAAACATTATATATAATATTTAATATAATACTCTTATTTTCCTACATGTTGTTGATGTTGTTATCTAATGCCGGGCTTTGGCAACGAAGCCATTAGCGTTCTTGCTCTCCAATATTTCTCTGTGGTGGATCCATCAGGTAGAACTTCACAGGTTATAAGATGATCTTCAGTCATTTCTTCTTCTTTGTTGCATAGAGGGCAATTATTTTCCTACATTGTATTCTGATTTTGTTTCAAACTTGCGTAAAATTGCTCTTGAATCAATTCAAGCCTTTATAAATCCATTTCTGGTTTCTTGACCTATAACGAAACTGGAAGTTTCAGTCACAAACTTTATGCACCTCTTAATGGTTCAGTGTGACAAGAAAATAAAGGAAACTCCGATGACAAAACTTTTGGATCATTGATCGATATTTCGATCTCTTCGTCTGACAAGGTTTCCAAATTGGTGATGTTCTAATTACATTTTTCATGCCAGTCAATGAGTTCATAACGTTCCTACGAGTTTAAATTTAAATGTAGAATCACAAATTCACGGACACTCAAATTTCGTTTACTTTTTATATCCTTCAAAATTATTTGTAACTAAGTTTCCTTACATGTTGACTACTACCTTTGATCATTGCAAGTATCAAGTTTTTCAGATGGCAGAATTAAGAATTCCTCTTAATAATTAGGGTTCCCATTTATTCCATTTTTCCCCGGGACAGTCCCATTTTCTGATCATATGTCCAGGTGTCCCAACTTTTTTAAAATATCCCGCTTTATATAGCCTTTCTAAAAAAAAATGGATTATGAAAACTGTTCTCTTTTAAATAAGTAGTGCTTCTGGTGGCTAATTCATAGAACATTGTTTCTATTGCAATGTTAGTGATATTGAGAGAGATGTTCTTTTCTTCTCTCCCCATGCTTATGTTGGCAATATTAGTTATAATTTCTGTTTCTGCTTACATTCATATCTTAGCATCATAGCCGAAAGTTGAGGCTGTATAGGCAATGCATTATAATTTTGTATCTTTTTCATCATGCCGAAATATAAGTGCAGTATAAATGATAGCATTAGAAGAAAATTCCCATTCATCAAAGATACGGATGAAAATGTGGAATGTACATTGTGCAATTCTAGATTTTGTACTTCATATGGTGGTCGATCAGACGTAGTCAACCACGTGAAAACGGAAATACATAAAAGTGTAAGGCTTCCTGTAGAAGTATGAACAATTTCTTAATTGCGAGAGTTGAAAGTGAAATGGAGAAACAGTTCTGAATTGCAGCAGAGGAAGCAACTTTCGCATATCATATGGCGATGCACAATCACAGCTTCAAGTCCATGGACTGCACAACAGCCATTGTGAAGAAATTTTTCAACAATAAATTCAAATGTTCGCAAAGCAAATGCAAGGCAATAATCACGAATGTTATTTCACCGTTTGCAACAAATCAGATTTATGAAGAACTAAAGGAAGCTTACTTTATCACCGTGTTAATGACTCATCCAACCATTTGGATAAGAAATTAGTGCGTCTGGTAGTGAGATATTATCACCCAGAAAAAAGTGTGAAGGTGAAAGTGTTAAAATTAGTCAATTTAGGTGGTAAATCATCAGAACTTCTATTTTCTTATTTAGTTAATTTAGGTGGTGAATCATCAGAACTTCTATTTTCTTATGTGTATGAAGTGTTACAGAAGTTTGATCTCCCTGAAAAGGTTATTGCTATATCAGCAGATAACACAAATATGAACTTCAGTGGAAAGAAGAGAAAAGGAAAGAATAATCTGTATTTTAAAATGCAGGAAAAAAACTGTGAATAATTTGATTGGTATTGGTTGTCCTGCACATGTGATAATGATACACAATGCTGTACAGACTGCTGCGGACTGCTTACCTATTCATCTTCAATCAGTAATTAACAAGATTTACCGGCATTTTCACATTTATTGTGTACGAGTTGAAGAACTTAAATCATTTTGTGAATTCACCAATACGGAGTATATAACAGTTTCGGGTAGCAGCAAGACAAGATGGTTCCCTCTCTTGCCTGCAGCCCAGAGAGTTATTGATATGTTCCCTCCACTGAAGTCTTTATTTCCTTTCCATTGACAGATGTTCTATCAGTCTTAAAAATTTCTTTAAAAATACTCTTTCTATTACCCTCTTACATTTCCTTCCCAGCCAGCTGAAAACCCTTGCTGATACAATCAAATGTTGAAAAAAAGATATAACAATAACTGAAGTAAAGGATGAAGTAAACAAATTGTTGGAAAAGTTAAACTGCAGAAAGACAGAGAAGTTTGTTACCACTACTGTGAAAAATTAGTTGCAGGAACTAGAAAATGAAGAGCATATAACATTAAAAAAAATTTCAGAGCTATGCAGTGGAGTTCCATGACACCCGCATTGAATATATTCAGGAGTGGTGTACACCATTTCTATCACCTCTTAGGACTCTGGACTGGATCAATTTCAAGAAAAAAAAAAAATCTGTGACATGGCAGAACATACAAGAAAGCTACATGTTCATGAAGACAGTGTCCCACACTTAACTGTGAATGGAGATGATTTGTTTGATGAGTTTTCAAGTGTAAAACAGTACTGTGAAAGTAAATTTGAAATATGAAATGAACAAAAGGATTGTAGTGTGAGTGAAAAATTGTGCTAAATGTTTACTCATTTTAAAAGTCAAAATACAGATTCTTAGAATATCAAATGTCTGATAAGTTTTTGTTTAGCACTGCATCCAATGCAGTTGTTGAACGTGTTTTTTTATTAATAAATGCACTATGGACAGATGAGAAAAACAGACTTAAAATTGAGACCACGAAAGCTTTAACATTTGTAAAGACCCATTTTAAGGATTTGTCTTATGCTGAGTTCCATGCCCTAATATCGAAAGAAAAGAAACTTCTTAAGCAGATGTATAAATCTGAAAAATACTTGACTGCATCTTAAAATATTATTTTCACTTTTGTTTTACAGTACCTAATACCAAGATGTACTTTTTAATAATAATAATAATAATAATAATAATAATAATAATAATAATAATAATAATAATAATAATAATAATAATTTGAAGGGTTGCCAAATGGAACTTATGATGTGTTTTTATAATTTGATTAACATGTGATTGTGATGTATGTGATGGATTTATTTAAAAATTTGCAATTTTTATTGTGTCCCTTTTTTTTACAAAATGTTCCAGGCCTTTAAGTAAAAAAAATTGGAAATGTCCCAGTTTTTTTAAATTACATTATGGGAACCCTATCTTAATTACCGATAATTTTTTTTTTTTGCAGTAGGTAGAAATGAAATACCAGGACTGTCATTTTGTTAGAGGACTGCTTTACATTTAAACCTTAAGCAAAAAATATTTGAATTCTTTTACTCGTCCCCCTTTTTTTTAGTCAGAGCATTTTTAAATTGCTCGCTTTCCTGTTTTTTTTCTTAATTTGAGCCCTAATATCTCTGGTGGGGGATCTCATGAAATTTTCTCACATTTAATACAAGGAGTAATCTATGAGATATACCTGCAAAAAAAAAAATTGAAGTTTGATATTCCATGGAGACCAAAGTTACAATAGGGAAAAATGAGTGAGAAATAGATTTATACTGTAGCAATTAAATATTGCTACGTATAACAAACCATCATATTAATACAGTTATTATGTTTACTAATCAGATATTTTTGTGTAAAAAGTCCAATACCAACAACTTTTTAAGATATGTGTAGATTATGCAGTTTAGATATTTCTTCAGACAATTTGTTGGATATAACATGTGAGTAGTCCGTCACTGTTGTTAAGTTCCTACACAGACATTTTCTGTCAGCAGCTGACTTTTTGAAGGAGGTTCTTGGACCTGCTTGGTGATAGAACAACACACAAACATCCTTGTTTTATAAACTGATATAATCAATTTCAGCAGTCAAGTGGCTGTAAACTGAGAGTATAGTCTTGCTGAAAGGCTGATCTTCAAATCCTTCTGATTTTGCTGCCAGTAACATCTGATAGTGTTTTCAGCAAAACTATGAAATCTGTGAAAATTTCGAACCTTTGGAATTCTCTTGCAAGGATCAAAACTCAACTTTGTAGCAATTTTTAGTGCCAGGGCACAATCTACTGTATCCATCGCCATAATAAAACTTAATCACTTCCTCTATAGTAACATCAGTGATTCCTACTCCTCTTTTACACATTTCGGTAATATACCCTTACCTCTCCCCAGCTCTTTTGTCAATTTCACCAAACAATCAGACACATTAAACTCAGAGGTAATTTTTCTTCTTAGCAAAGAATTTGGAAGTAAACTGAGAATGTTTTTATTCTTTTCTTTAGGAACAATAAATAGTACACTTCTGTTTCAAGTTTTCAATTAGTTCTACATAATCATCTGTCAAAGACTGCTGCTCATTTTTATTGCTATCAGGTATTTTCTCATCAAAATACATTTGTCAGCACATAGAAAAGCGAAGAACAGATTTGATCACATCCTATTCAGGACATATCGCACAAGCTCTTTTTTGATAATTTATTCACTAGCATACAACTGCTGAAGGGGAACTAACTGGCGCTAGGGGAACTTAATTTAAGTTAACCAAAACCATTCTCCTTTCTCTTAAATTTTCTAATAAGGACATTAACAAAATTTTTCTAATGGTATTGAGAGATTCATTATCCATTTTACACAATCACTTGTATAACACTAGGTAATATTATTTTTTTACTTCATTTCATTACTCTTAATTGTACTTTCATCTCATGTTTCTCTGAAATAAAATTGTACTTTATTTTTAAATTTATATTTGTTCTGTATTCTCTCCGCAAATCATATTGTTTCTTATTTTTAATTTAACCTCTCCTTTGTATTCTGGACCCTAGTGGTCAGCTGTAGATGTCAGCCAGATGTCCCAAATTGTGGAATTAGTAGTCTCCAGGTACAACAAAGGAATTGATCAAGCTGATGAAAATGTTTCTTTATGTAGTATGTCAAATCAGAGGGAAAAAATAGTATTTTCCATTGATTGCACACATAATAGATCTGGCAGAACGAAAAGCATAGCAACTATACAGGAGGAATTGTGGCAAACTGGAACAAAAAATTGGAAATGTCCCAGTTTTTTTAAATTACATTATGGGAACCCTATCTTAATTACCGAATAAAATCAATCTAAATGGAGTGTTCTAACAGTGGAAGATTGATCAATTTTTAAAATGTTCGTTTTTTAATTGCGATGACCCCTACCTGTAAGTAGACATAAATTAATATTAGTTCATTTTTATAATACAAAAAATACAAAAATGGCTGCATTTTTCGCTTTTGCAGACAGTTATGGTAAATGCGACAGTTCAGTTCATAAAAATGATACAAAGGTGGGAAAAACACTTTTATTTTCAGCACATTCCAAGCTACATTTTATGTCTTCTACCTCTTTACCATATCTATCTTTGTAATAACTGAACGTTAAGGCCTACTGTATTTAATAAAATTATTATATATATATTTTTTTTGCAGTAGGTAGAAATGAAATACCAGGACTGTCATTTTATTAGAGGACTGCTTTACATTTAAACCTTAGGCAAAAAATATTTGAATTCTTTTACTCGTTCCCCTTTTTTTTAGTCAGATCTGGTTGTAAACTCAATGACGTTCATTATTACTCTAAATTTAAGTCTCATGATTCATATACCTCTTCTTCCCTTCTAGGACTAAATCAAATAAATGTTACGAAAAACAATCACTCAAAAAGATACTAATCACCCATCAATCTCTACTGATCGTTATCTGTACATTGTCAAACGAGTATTTCAACTATTTTCAAGGCGATTACCTGTATCTCTATTCTATTCTCTATAATTATGACTAGAACAGCAGACTACTGATGTAAATATCGCCACTAATTCCTTGATTCAAATCTATACTAATAATAAATCTGTAGCCGAAATTTTTCTGGTAATTTTCGATTTTCCAAAAATAATTGGTCCTAACATATATAATTAACCACCCTGAAACCGAAAATCGCTTTTTTGAAATTTTTGTTTGTATGTCTATCTGTCTGTCTGTCTGTATGTATGTTTGTTACCTTTTCACGCGATAATGGCTGAACCGATTTCAATGAAAATTGGAATATAAATTAAGTTCGTTGTAACTTAGATTTTAGGCTATATGGCATTCAAAATACGTTATTTAAAAGGGGGGTTATAAGGGGGCTTGAATTAAATAAATCGAAATATCTTGCTTATTATTGATTTTTGTGAAATATGTTACATAACAAAAGTTTCTTTAAAAATGATTTCTGATAAGTTTTATTCTCTGAAAAAGTTTGATAGGACTGATATTTAATGAGATAAATAAGTTTTAAAATTAAAATAACTGCCATCTAAGGTGGTGTATTGAAATAAAAAAAACAAATGACTTTGTCTATAAGGGGCCTTGGACACAACAATCGAAAGCTATGAAACATAGCCTACAGACAATGTTTCTGTGCTTGTATGAAGTAATATCAGAAGCTAAATTAACCGATTTGTATAATTAATTACTATTTCATCATTGGAAAGTGTAGTTTCTCTGGATGGACATAATTCTATAATGTTATTACAGTAACTTGTGAGTGAATTGAGGACAGGTAAGATTAAAATAGCTTCTTATGCACAGAAAACTTGATAGGTTATTCTGTATATTCATTTCCTGTATTTCTTATAATAATGTTTATGAACATATTCATTTTTATCTCAGAGAATTAACGAACAACGAGAGTGTATTGATTTAGTATGCAGTAATAGTACATTAGCTTAGCAATCCATTATTTTATAATTCAAATTTTAACTATGCTCAATTGAATCGTGTTAAAATGCATAAAATACATATGCAATAAATGCAATGCAAAAAAATTGGGTAATGAGCCAAGCAGATTATGTTGCGCTGTTGTAAAAGTTGTTCCTCCTGAGATTCAAGAGCTCCCACAACAAATTAAAAACTTTCTAATTCGAGTACATCCGTTATCAACACACTTTTTCATAATATAATATAATATAATATAAACATAATAATAAATCTGTAGCCAAAATTTTTCTGTTAATTTTCGCTTTTCCAAAAATAATTGGTAATAACAATTAAGAAACATGTTAAAGGAATTGTCATTGCACCAAATGAGTGGTCTCCAGATCAAAATGATCGCATTTTAATATTTTAAATACAATTTAAATTAAGTAACATATTAAACGATTTATCCTTCTATCAAACACGAATGTTCCCTGGATCAAATGTCCTATTTTAATTATGTAATTACTTTATATTTATTTCTAACGGGTGCAGCGGAGCATACGGGTACGGCTAGTTATAAATAATGCTATATCTCTTGCCGTCCCTGTCACCATTGTTAAAAATTCAAACTATCCTAAATGGTTTTCAAACTCTCTAAGTCAGCTAATTAATAAAAAAAATTAAGCACACAGAAATTTCAAAAACAAAAAACTGATCATTATCAATTTTTTTTTCGAATTTTAGAAAACAAGTCAAAGCTATGATTAAATCTGATAAATTAAAATTGTTACAATCAATTGATGATAATTTAAAGAATGAAGCAAAGAAATTTTTGAAATATGTGGAATATTTTGGAAAATCCAATACTTATCTCATTGAATTAATAATAAATGGAGTTCACAACACTGAACAGAATGAAATTGTAAATGCATTTGTTTCACTTACTTATTTACTTAAGGAACCTGTAGGTTCATTGCTGTCCTCACATAAGCCTGCCATCCGTCCCTATCCTGTGCAAGATTAATTCACTCTCTATCATCATATCCCTTCTCACTCAAATCCATTTTAATATTATCCTCCCATCTACGTCTCGGCCTCCCTAAAGGTCTTTTTCCCTCCGGTCTCCCAACTAACACACTATATGCATTTCTGGATTCACCCATATGTGCCACATGCCCTGCATATCTCAAATGTCTGGATTTAATGTTCCTAATTATGCCAGGTGAAGAATACAATATGTGCAGTTCTGAGTTTTGTAACTTTCTCCATTCTCCTGTAACTTCATCTCTCTTAGCCCCAAATATTTCCCTAAGAACCTTATTCTCAAACACCCTTAATCTCTATTCCTCTCTCAAATTGAGAGTCCAAGTTTCACAACCATACAGAACAATTGGTAATATAACTGTTTTATAAATTCTAACTTTCAAATTTTTTGACAGCAAACTAGATGCCAAATAATAACACACATTTCCCATATTTATCCTGCGTTTAATTTCCTCCCAAGTGTAATTTATATTTGTTACTGTTGCTCAAAGATATTTGAATTTTTACACCTCTTCGAAGGATAAATTTCCAATTTTTATATTTCCATTTCGTACAATATTTTGGTCACGAGACAATCATATACTTTTTCTTTTCGGGATTTACTTCAAAACCTATCACTTTACTTGCTTCAAGTAAAATTTTTGTGTTTTCCTTAATCATTTGTGAATTTTTTCCTTACATATTCACATCATCTGCATAGACAAGAAGCTGATGTAACCCATTCAATTCCAAACCCTGTCTGTTATCCTGAACTTTCGTAATGGCATATTCTAGAGCGAAGTTAAAAAGTAAAGGTGATAGTGCATCTCCTTGCTTTAGCCCGCAGTGAATTGGAAAAGCATCAGATAGAAATTGGCCTATACGGACTATGCAGTAAGTTTCATTGAGACACATTTTAATTAATCAAACTAGTTTCTTGGGAATACTAAATTCAATAAGATTATATAAAACTTCTCTCTTAACTGAGTCATATTTCTTTTTAAAATCTATGAATAAGTGATGTACTGTACCCTTACACTCCCATTTTTTCTCCAATATCTGTTGAATACAAAAAATCTGATCAACAGTCGATCTTTACGCCTAAAACAGCACTGATGATCACCAATAATTTCATCTACATACGGAGTTAATCTTCTCAAAAGAATATTGGACAAAATTTTGTATGATGTCAACAAAGTGATATTCCTCGAAAATTACAGTACTACAGTTGGCCTTGTCCCCCTTCTTAAAAATAGGTACAATTATGGACTCCTTCCATTGTTCTGGTACAATTTCCTCTTCCCAAATAGCAAGAACAAGTTTACAAATTTTGCTAGAAAATGCGCTTCCACCAGCCAATTTAAATCTGTTCAAAATAAGCCTAACTCTAATTTCTTTATAAATGACTATAACACTACTGAATTCTTACCTATACCAAAAATTACAATTGAAGCTTAAGCCAAATAAATCCAAGGGCACTGACAGTATTCCTAATTTTATAATTAAGGGTTGCTCTAATATTCTTATACCTGTTTTAACTTTTATATTTAACTTGAGTTTAGAAACAGGAATATATCCTTTACTTTGGAAAGAAACATCCATTATTCCTGTCTTTAAGAATGGTAATAAAAATGTTGTTAGTAATTATAGACCCATTTCTATTTTAAACAATTTCTAAAAAATTGTTGAAAAAATTATCCCTAAACACATTTCATTTTATGTTAAAAATAAAATCAATTAAGCCCAAAATGGATTTACGAAAGGTAAATCTACTACTAATTTAGCATCCTATCTTAATCTTGTTATGCCAGTAGGTGAAACTCTAGGTCAATTTGACTATTTATTTCGACTTCAGCAAAGCATTTGATGTGGTTCCTCATAAAAATTTATTAAATAAATTGAATAATTTTGGTCTCTCCACTATGTTAATTGGTTTAAAAATTATTTAACCGATAGACAATCTTGTATTTGACTAAGTAATTCTCTCTCTCAGTACCTTATAATAGTTTATGTGGAGTTCCCCAATGATCTGCATTGGGCTCTCTCTTATTTTCATTATTTATAGATGATGTAAGTAAAATAATAAGTTCTAGCTGTCTATTACTTGCAGATGACCTTAAAATCTTTCGACAAATTAATAGCTTGGCAGATTGTCAAATTCTTCAAAATGATAATCATTCAATTGTACTACGGTCTGATGAAAATGGAATAAAATTAATGAATTCAAAACTTTCATTATTTCTTTCTCACTTAAAACTAGTTCCTTAAAATATAATTATTCTCTTAGCTGGACCAAGCTTTTTTTGGTTACGCAGTGGACCAAGGGAATTAAAAAGTATCTACTAGGAACAATTGGCACAAATGTGAATATAATGCACATAGATCAGTTTTATAATTCTATTTGACATCTCTTTAATATTAAATTAATTAACGGTGTGTTTATTTATTGATAAAATCAAATTTTTTTTATTGAAATGAAAAAAAGTCTTTTTAAACAAAATATTGTAGCCATTACATCTTATTACTATCACCTAAATAAAAAAAATCGAAGTGTTTCCTTTCTATGGAGTTTACCTTCTCATTTCACTCACCATCACATTAGTTTCATTGAAATATAAGAAAGTAAAACAAAAACAAAAAGATAAAAACACTAAAACTTTGGTATGTTATGGTGTGTACCTGTTCAATCATCACATACAGAACTGTAACACATTTTTTTAAACAAAATATTGTATAACTGTTAATTTCACTCAGCATCTTATTACTACTATACTGAAATAAAAAAAATTGAAGTTTTTAGTTTCCATGAAGTTTACCTTCTCATTTCACTCAAAGAAAGTAAAAGAAAATAAAACAAAAGGTAAAAAGACTAAACTTCGGTATGTTGTAGTTTTTATCATGTTCAATCATCACGTACACAACTGTAACACATATTAGTCTTCTTACTATGTTTACCACACACAAACAGCTCACATACTGCACAAACAATGGTGGTTTTTGGCAATTTGTTCTTCTGTTCTCTCTTAGTGTGAGCCTCATCACAGCATATATGACATCTTCCTTTTCCAGTCGAATGTTTGGAGTCTACTTCTTTTCCTAAGTTTCCTCCCAAGGACAGCTTCCATGGCTGCTAATATGTTGTTTTAGAGCCCAGTTACGAATTCAGCTCATTGTTCAACTTGAGGTTTTATGAGGTCTAATCCTAACTGCTAGAGATAAATACATCGCCGGTTTGCCTTAGTACTGTTCTATTCAGGAAAGTTCATGGTGTACAATGTGTATGCATTTATGCAGGCAATATCTATCTAAGTAGAATTCAGAGAGAGGCCATCGTCGGGTACTTCTTTTTGTACTGTATTTTCTCGCCATTTGGTCAATGGTGTCAACTGCTCCTTTGCTGAATTATAAAATAAGTTAATGTCAGACTTGTTCTTAGTTTCTTCATCAGAAACAGAAGCACCACAATGTTGAGATGATAGCATAATTAGGACCTTCTTTGGTTTTGAGATATATATATATATATATGATACCAAAGTCACAGGTGGTTTTCCAGAGGATGGATCAGTTAAGGCGAAGATGCTACAATATAGTTCTCTTCCTTTTACAGACTTCAGCTCTTCTGGAATGTGCTTTCGGTTATATTGCATAGTCCCAACTAAAGTCAGATTGTAGTCACTGTAGAGGTCCTCAGGTAGATCAACGGATGTACAGTAACGGTCTGTTGTTACATTTCGGCCTGCATTTTTTATAGGAGCAACAAGCCATGCCATTTCAGTCTCTTTAGAGCCTCTGTATTCAGAAGTTTGCCTTCCTGCTTACTGGCATACACTTCCATGCTGTGAACGTATCTTTCTTTATAGTCTGCAAGCATTCTTATCAGGATCCCATACTTTCCCAGCTTATCTTTCATGAAAACCCAGAAGGGACAATTCCCTCTAAAAAGGGACAGCATTTCGTCAATAGTGGTATTTTTGTAAGCACAACAGAATTTTAAAAATTTGCACTTAGGAGTTGGAATATTTCACGCAAACGAGCAAATCTGTCATTTTGTCTTCGAATTTCCCGTGTACTTTTATCATCAAATCTGATTATCCCCAGAACACAGAATCTGTTCCGGCTCATGCCTGCAATATATGCTGATCTGCGAAGTTCTCCAGACCATAAATCATTATAGTCCAAGCTAGCATCATCATTGACACCTATCAATATCAGAATACCCAGAAACGCAAGAAATTCAAACCTATTTGTTTCCTCAATATTATTCCTTCTTCCCTCTTCATTTGTGTGTTGTACAATTTTTGAGACTATATCATCCATGAATTTTATAAAGGATTCATATAAATTGTCTACTTTATTTGCTGGTCTTAGTCCCTGATTCCCACGAATTATATTAGCAATGGTTCTTCAAGTAGGGCAAGGTGGATTGGGTATATACACCTACCACTTTTTGCCACAAATGTAACTACATTGATATTTGTGTTGCGAACATAAGAGCAGTATTTTACATGTAATTACGAACTTATTTTCCATCATAATGATATTGCTGACTCTCCAATCACTATCGATGAACTACAATTGGCCCGCTTGGACTTACACGATTCTGCTATGGGTGAAGATGAAATCCACAATAGTACTTATGCTAATAAATACTTCACTTGGCTTCAGAGAAGAAATTCTTAAATTATTTAATGACATTTGGAAAACAGGATTTTATCCTGAAAATTGGAAAAATGCAATAATAATCCCAATCCTGAAACCTTGTAAAGATAAATTGGACCCCAAAGCATACCGACCAATCTCAATAACTTCTTGTCTTTCGAAATCATTAGAACGTATTATAGAAAGAAGATTAACTTGGAGAATTGAACATTTAAAACTACTTAGTCAATTTAAATTTGGTTTTAGACAATCAACCGAAGCATTATTATATATGACTCAAGATATATATTCTGGATTCATTAATGGCAAAACTACTATAGCTGTTATGGTAGACTTTGAAAGTGCTTTTGACACTGTTCCTCATAAATCCATACAATTGCAATGCATGAAAATTGGACTGAAAGGCAGAATACTAAAATTCTTACATTTTTTCCTTACTGAAAGAGCAATCCAAACTTCAGTAAACAATAATTTATCGTCTTCTGAAAGGATCACCAATGGTATACCGCATGGATCTGTACTTAGTCCAACCCTCTTCAATATCATGTTACATAGCCTACTTAATGTCATTCCTTCTGACGTCAAAATATATATTTATGCTGATGATGTTTCAATATGGGCTACCAATAAAGACCCAGACAGAGCATTAAAATCTATTGAAATAGCCATAAATAATATACACTTGGGCATGTAAATGAAAATTATCTATATCGCACTCAAAAACTGAATACACTGTATTTACAAGAAGATATACTGGGTGTTCATTTCAAAGTGTGTCATGACGTCACTGTTGTGAGTCAGCGATTTGAAGCGAGTTTCAACTCTTATGTCAGAGAAGTTGCCTATTAATCAAGGCGTTCAATCTGAACTTGAGAATGTGTAGTAAAACTTGAACGTCATAGCAACAGATGGCAGTCTGTACGGTCTGTGTGCTACCATATCCTCTTTCGAACTGTGTTTTGCGCGGGAAGTCGTATCATCGGTTGCGTACGGCAACATTCCACAACACAAATCAAATGCTCCGTGTCCATGTTGACCATCGAAGTTAATGTCAACAGATACTGTACGTAAGTAATCGTCTTAAGCCTCTCCCCATATCCCGACAGTAAGAAAAAAGCTCACCTCAGTACGTGTTTCCAAACAGTTCACATTCCTGCCACTACCGGCGTTACCATACGTATCGGTAAGTACTCTTCAGAATGAACGCCATACTTGCTAGGCAACTTCTCTGGCACATAAGTAATACGCCTCTGCGGAAGTGTAGGAAGATTGAATTCTCTAGGCTCATCGGCTAGCCACATGACAACATACAGCAAGCCTCGACACACTTTGAACTGAACACGCAGTAGTCTGAAAAACTACAAACCTCCCATTTTCATCAACAATCTGCAAATCCCATATAATCTAACTCCAAAAGTTCTCGGCATTATTTTTGATGAAAAGCTCCTATGACACACACATATCAATCATATTATTATAAGATGTGTGCCTAAACTTAATCTTTTAAAAATTGTTGCAAACAAAAAATGGGGATCTGATATAACAATGAGATCGTTTTATATAGCTTATATAAGATCCAAATTATTATATGGGTGTGAAGTTTGGGGTGGTACATCAAAGACACATCTGAAGAAAATTACTACATTCCAAAATGCTGCATTAAAATTGTGTTTGGGAGTGCCTAAAACTACCTAACTACCTCAACATGTGCAATAGAAATTGAATGTAATGTCCAACCTGTTTGGTTATATATACGTGAGAAAATTCACCTTAAGCTTCAGTCTTCAAGATGTTGTATGTTTTTTTCAAATAACGGATCACAACTTCAGCAAGTTTTATAATATACAAATGGAAGATGTTCCTTTAAATGTAATTTGTTTAATGACGGAACAAAATTTAGTTGTCAATGAAACTCCACCATGGATGTGGAAAAGGCCAAAGTGGCAATTATACTAAGAATGATGCACCACATGTTTTAAAAACTAGTGCCATGGAACTAATCTGTAACAAATATGAAAATTTTCTTCATATCTATACTGATGGGTCACGGAATCCTGATGATGGACTTTCAGGCGCAGGGTATTATATCCCAAAATATAACGAGAAATATTATATATCATGTTCATCTCCCTCTAGTCTCGAAACAGAACTACTGGCCATAAAACAGCTCTTTTACATGTCTCTACCTTATCTGATATACTTGGTATGCATTTTCAGTGGCTCGAGGGGAGCTATTCTAAATATCATGAAATATACTCCAACTTCCTATGCACAAATTACAATCTCTATACAAAAAATATTAAATAAACTAAATCTTCAAAAAGAAATAGTATTCCAATGGATACCTAGTCATTGCGGCATTACTGGAAATGAGATTGTAGATAATATTGCTAAACAGGCAACATCTTTGAGGCCCAAACCTATGCAAATAACTTCTTTAACCAGCGCATATTCTGCAGTTAATTCTCATTTAACAAATTTATGTGTCGAATTATGGCTTTCTTCTGATAAAGGCCATGTACTTCAAAACATTTAAATGAAACTTAATGATTTACAAACGTTCCGCAACATTCCCAGACACATACAAACTTTCTTGGCAAGAGCCAGGACAGGCCATATTGTCACTCAGAAGTATCTTCACCGCTTTAATCTTGTTGACTCTAGTAGTTGTTGCTGATGCAACAATAACGAAGAAGATTTGGAACATATTCTCTTAAACTGCTCTGTCACAAGCATCCATAGAACTAATCTAAAATCTGCAATCCCTGTAACCTTGGACAATTCTCTCCAGTACATATTGATTACACCTCATCTTTGGAATGTGGCTGTTGAAATCTACAACAAGCATCGTGCTTTTTACCCATCATTTGTAAGAAGAGGAAATCCATAGTGAAACACAGTGGAACATGTGTTGTCAGCAAATGGCTGGATACACTACGAAGATTGATTGATAATCAATCGAATCGTCAGTTGTATCATTTTCACTTTCGCTTATATTTATCTCTTCAAAATCATGCACTGTGTCTTCATTTTCACTTACATTGTCATCTTCACTTCGATCATAATTTTCCTCCTCTCCTGCTTCAGTACCAATACTTAGGTCATTATCACTCATAGTTTCTGGATATTTATATTATCATACTACTGACACTGTTCACAGATCAAGAACAACTGAATTACTAAAAACGTTTCCTGCTACCAACAATGGTAAAACATGTTCTTATGTAGTACAGGCACCATTGTTGTCGATATTTAAATTTAAAACGTTATGACAGCACCATAATTCGCGGGTGCTCGTGTAAAGGGGGTTAAGTCAATATTACAGTTGGGACGTTCGTTCTGTGCCGGTGAGAATCATGTGGTAGCAAGCCAGTGAGCCTACACTCTCGCGCATGCGCAGAATATGGCAAGTGGCCAGTCTCGCAGAAAGCCTTGGCTGTGTAACGTCGTCCTGCCACGTGCGTGATAATTGCTGTTTGTTAGTTTAGTTAGTTCATATTCATATTGTTTATTTATTATCGTGGCAAATTGCAGTTGTGTGTGTTTGTGTAGACTAAAATGCCTCCTATTCAGTCTAAACTTGGCGCAAAAACACTGCATAGCCAAACTCGGGAAGTTGTGAACAATATACATTCTTTCATGAAGAGTGAAGCAGCTTCTGGAGACTTTTTAATACCGCTGAAAAAGGTGCAAGAACGAGTGAGTGCAGCAACTAAAGTGCCCGAAAGAACAATAAGAAAGATAATTAAAGAAGGGAAACAGTGTGAGGAAGAAGGGACCTCTTTTGGAACGCCCGGTAAAGTTCATCGTGTACCGAAACGCATCACAGATGTTGATGATTTTGATAAAAGAGTTATACAACAGACAATTTATAATTTTTATATAAATGACAAAACAGTGCCCACTGTCAGTAAACTGCTACCTAAACTAAAAGATGCCATAAACTTTAACGGCGGTAGTACAAGTTTAAAGATCATTTTACGTGATACGGGGTTTAAATGGAAGAAGACAAGAAATAATAAAGCGGTGTTACAGGAAAGGCATGATATTCGAGAACAGCGCGTATCATATTTATGTGCAATAAAGAAATACAGAGAAGAAGGTAGGCCTCTAATATACGAGGATGAAACGTATATTCATAGCACACATACAAGACCAAAAAATTGGAGTGATGACAAAACCTCAGGTTTACTGGCGCCTATTTCGAAAGGACCTAGGCTTATTATTGTTCATGCAGGGGGTCGAGCGGGTTTTGTACCTGGCGCATTTCTGATGTTTAAATCGAACAGGAAAACTGGAGATTACCATCATGAAATGAATGCCAACAATTACCAGAAGTGGATAACGGAAAAGTTGATTCCGAATTTGCCCCCTAGATCTGTTTTTATAATAGATAACGCACCTTACCATAACGTGCAGTTGCATAAAGCTCCCTCAAGTAATTCAAAGAAAAGTGACATGCAGGACTGGCTTAGAAGAAACAATGTGCAGTTTCAGGAAAATATGCTGAAAGTGGAGCTTTACGGGCTCATTAAAACACATAAGCCACTTCATAAAACTTACGTGATTGACAATCTCTTAGCTATGAATGGACATTGTGTACTCAGATTGCCACCGTATTCACCTGAGCTAAATCCATTGGAATTGATTTGGGCAGATATCAAGCAGTGGGTAGCCGGTCAAAACACAACTTTTAAATTAGAGCAAGTGATGAAATTGTGCGAACAATGGGTTGATGACATCAGTGTAGAAAAATGGGAAAAAGTATGTGAACATGTTGAAAAAATCGAAGATGAATATATTGAACAGGAAGGAATTATGGAAAATGTAATTGAAAGCTTCATAATTACGGGCGGAGACAGCAGTAGTGAAAGCGACGACGATGAAGATGATGATCATAACGAAAATCACGACGACAATGGTGGTGATATATCTGGTATCGAAAGTTTGTCTGATGATTAGATATATTGATTGCGTCTGTTTCTCTTCATTGCTATATAATTGAACCATAGATATCATGTTATGTTTATAATCAGTTTGTATTTATTATGATAACACGTGTGATGTGATAAGTGATACTGGACAACTGTGAGTGGAATGCGCAGTTCATCACACATCCTGGAACCAATTGCGCATGATGATGTCACTACACGCTGCAGATCCCAGCCGAGGCGATAAGTCACGTGTTTCTATAAACTCACTCTGTTGCTCAAGTAACCAAGCACACCGGCAAAGAACGACCGTCCCAACTGTACTCACTTTTCAGGAGAGCAAAAACAAAGTTTGAACCTATCTTATAAATCAGGATATAAATATTTCTACACGAAAACTGGATGTAAATGTCCAAATATATGTTTACTTGGCTTATGATACATTCATTCAAAGTATTCATGAAACGGTGTGAAGTAATTGATTAATATTATTGTGTAATCACTGACATAACCCCTTTAGCACAAAAAAGTTGTAACTTAACCCATTTGGTTCATTTTTTTTTTTAGAAAATTAGCAATATAGAATAACAAGAGATCAATGTTAGAATTATTTAAACTGACTGAATGCTACAACAATATAAATATTAAGTAAAACTGCCAATAATAACTTTAATTTGACAATTACTGAAAATATTTCAATAGTTTATTTTGATGTTTTCACGAAAAATGAGTTCTTTTTCTTCGATGGAATGAATAATGATTAAGAATAATACAACAATTTAAGTATAAAGTAGAACATGTCAACAATACTAACATGACAACATTTAAAACTCTTGTTTTTATCTTCATCCGGAAGAACATCTGATAAATTTTCTGTTTTGAGATTTTGATAAAATCCCCAAAATATCTTGAGGATGTAACGAAAAAGATCTTGGAAATCCTCTTTCTTCTCTTTCCTTATACTCGGAAGCTCATCATGTATGGAAAATCGTATGAGTTCAGTGATTTCACAGCCTCTAAGGCAGTAGCTCACTTCCTTAAAAGGAGTCTGTTCATTCAAATCTGTTTTTATTTCACCAGGTAGTTCCTGCCGTGTTAATAACGAAACCAACGTACCTCTTTCCACACAAATATTTCACCTTCAGAATTCTTCTTTCCTGCCAGTAGCACTGTATCACGGAGGGCTGCAAAATCATACAAATCTGATTGTTGCATCTCTGTCACTTTGAATGGTATGTTCTTTCATCACATTCTAACTAGCCGATACCAGATATGAAGGTGGTATTTTAAACATACTTGTCTTCTTTTTTTTCCCTCAATAACTGAGTGGTCTGAGTCACATCTCAAATGGGTGTGACCCAGAACCAGAACTTTGTGGTCAATCTGTTTTATTTTAATGTTTTCCATTGTCATGAGTGCAAAAAACCCATAGCCACCATAACTGTTTTTATTTTGATCTCCTGCTGTATCGGAATAGAGAATGGCCTGTTCTAATCTGTTGTTTTCATTTGAAGACAAATATTTTTATACACATGAGGCAATTTGATTTGAACCCCCTTCCAGCTATAGCTTCGTGCCACATAAAACAGTAAGGCTGACCTATGTTACAATCATGAATTGTCAAATGAGGGGCTTAGAACAAAAAGCAGGTAAGTGACAGAAACCTAGTTTTGAGGAAATTACAGTTAAAGTTCTACATGCAATGAAATATCATACACTAGTTTGGTGAAATGATGCCCATATAGCAGCACTGCACAGTGTGATCACTTACCTGATTTTATCCCAAAGAAACATCCTTTTGGGCTATCACAACACGCACTTACCTAATTTTTTTAAATAATGTCACTTACCTGCTTTTTGTTCTAAACCCCTCAAATTATATGTCCATAATTGCCTTTTACTTGACGTCTCAAGATTTGGTGTTGGGAGGCATTGCTACAGGTTGAAAACTACAGTTTCCTTGTTTTGACTCTCTTTTCTTGTCTTCTCTTTGTCAGCTGCTTTGGACAGGTACGTTTTGACAGCATCTTCTTGATGTATTCTCAGAACATCTTTGATTATGAGCTTTTGATCTTCTGGAGCTAACGCCAGCTGCATTTGAAGCTTGTCACACTTGGCACATGTATCTTTATTTGGTATTTTTATTGCAATATTCTGTGAGTGCAATATTTCTTCATACTTGGGATGACCAACAGGATTGATGATTTTTTATTGTCCTTGATATTCCTCGCATAGGTTCTTCAATGTACAGTAGGGAGGTAGGTATTTCTTCTCTGAGTCCCTCCTAGTGTAATGGCTCTTGTATTTTGGAACAGAGTAAATATGCTGAAGAACTCTCTCAATAGCGTCCTCAGACCACTTATTTGAAGGAGGGTGTAGTACTCTGTAGTTAGAAGTTATTCCAGATGTTGAGGCTCCCATTTTATAAAGATTCATTTCCAAGAACTTTATAGACTCCCCTAAGTTTTTAGGAAAAATGTTTTGCAGATAGACTCTAATTTACTATTTGCAGGTGGTGGGCCTAATCATAAGTCACATAGGGCCTACCTAAACTTTTGTTTATTTGGAGATAGAGTCTTCTCTTTGCAGTGGTTGGTTCTTTGAATCGTACAAGTCCACACACATATTCGACCTTTTATCATAGAACTGCAATCCCTGTACTCTCGGAACATTTTCTTCCTTATATCGTCCTTAAAACAAGACAAACACTTCATTCTACATTCACTCAAAGATTTGCATTCCTTTGAAGGAACAATTTTCCATTTCTCAGTAACATATTCTACACCCGTGTTCCCTTTTCTCTTACTATCTTCTCTTGCTTTTCTAGTATTTCTTTACGAGCTTTTCGTTTCATCCAGGCAGGCTGGACTACAGTTTTCTCACTCAAGTCGTCAGATTGTTTATTTCCATCCATACTTTCGTCATTACAAACTACTGGCACATGTGAAATATTACCACGTACTGATGGAGCTTCTTCTGAGTCACAAGAAGACATGTCCATATCAGTCTTGTGGTATAAAATCAGGATCGATATTCGAATCATTACTACTAAATATATCTAGAACTTATTCGGGTACATTAGGTTGAGGGCTGCTACCTGAGTTTGGAAAGGTTAACAAATGGGAGTTGTTACTTGAAAGAGAACAATACAGTATTCATTACTTTTTAATTGGTTATTTAAGGACACGGTATCAACTACGAGATTATTTAATTTCGATGTAATTTTTTATTAAATGATGATGTTTAGCATAGTAAGTCCGATGAATCGCTATGGATTGTCAGACATTCGCTTTACAGTAGGGGAAAACCTAGGTAATACCTAACCACATTGCAAACATATTGTAGCATCTACTACAGTTTTAATTTTCTCCTGTCGCCAATCATATCTTTGTGCATTATGTGGACATGTCAATCGGTTAAAGGGGATAAGTCAACATAACCTCCCACACAAATAAAATTCCACGGTAGAAACAGAGTCAAGTGAACTTAACCCCCTTCACACATTAACGTCTGACTTGCAAAAAGAGATATGTAAACTTGTCTCATTTGGCACTGAACATAATCCCTTTGTCACAAAATATGGAGCACTACAACTCCGTCATCGATGGAAAAATCACATAACCCCTTTAACACAAGGTAATCGTGGGAAGTTAAAATCTGTACTTATCTCATTTTAGCCAATTTCAGGCTTAACCACCTTTACACGAGCACCCGCGAATTAATCGTTGATTAAAAATTTAGTATATTAAAAAAATAGTTACATGATGGACCAAGGGGGTTATTTTGATCCACATAGACTATTCATAAAATAAATAAGGCAGATCAATTGAAAATATTTGTTTTCTTATAGATTCATAAAATTTGAAGTTCTTCTGACATAATCATGGAATATGAACTTCAAAATAATATTATTGTAATTTTAATAGCCAAATTAAAAATGTGTGGACAGCAGGAAATGACCCCCCCCCCCCCCAGTCCATAACCCTTAGAAGTCGGAAGACTTATACCACTATTGCGCGCAAATGTCTAACTCTTAACCAGGGGTTTGTATACCTGCATAATCCGGTAAATTCGTGTTGGGTTCGTTATCCAAGCGGTTTAAGGCGCACAAGATATGTCCGACCAGCATATCGTGCCTAAGATCTCAGGTTCATGTCCTGGCCACTGCAGTCAATTGAGCCTGTAGTAAAGGATGAGGAGAGCCCATGTAAAACAATCTGTGTAATGGTACGCATGGAAGCTTACGGGGTTTCAGTTGACTGCAGTTGAAATGATTTTGCTCCTTTTAAAGACAAAAAAAAATACAAAGAAAAAGTTTTTTTTTTATTGTTTTAATCAAGTGCAGTGTCCTTTAATGTTATATAAAATTAAAGAATATTAACGTATTTTATATACATTGACTGGCAAAAAAAAAACCGATCAGTTGAAAAAAATACTAAAAGTCAAGTTTAAATGTAAATTATGAAGTAATCTCAGAAATAACATAACTGTTATTGTACAAAATTTAAAAATTACACTTTTATAAACTGTTGACACGTAAATTCACGCTTTTCAAACCAATTAATCTTCAGTTTATCGCCTAACAACGAAGGAATGTGTTTCTGTGCTGAATATGTGGGGTAGGTCATCATAAACAATTGAAGAGGTTTTATCGCTGTATTGTTTCCTTTCCTTTTTGAAAATGAATAACAACTGTCGAAAATGGTTTGTTTGCCATTTCGTCAGTAAGTTTAGTTCAGACAATGCCTCTGTCACCCCAAGATGTTGCCAAAGCTGTCATTCTCATTGATGATGGATGCAGTCTCCGTTACGGCACTGCTACCATAGGCACACCATACACCACGGTTCAAGAGGCTGTGAAACAGTTTCGGGAAACACAGAGTTACTCCAGAAGACCTGGATCTGGCAGAAAAAGGAAGACTTCAGCCCGAGATGACCGATTTCTCGTCAGCCAGGTTCTAAGAAACCGCCATACCACAGCAGTTGAAGCTCGGAATCGACTACAACATGTGCGAGGTGTTTTTATTTTTTATTTTATTGGGTTATTTTACGACGCTGTATCAACATCTAGGTTATTTAGCGTCTGAATGAAATGAAGGTGATAATGCCGGTGAAATGAGTCCGGGGTCCAGCACCGAAAGTTACCCAGTATTTGCTCGTATTGGGTTGAGGGAAAACCCCAGAAAAAACCTCAACCAGGTAACTTGCCCCGACCGGGATTCGAACCCGAGCCACCTGGTTTCACGGCCAGACGCGCTGACCGTTACTCCACAGGTGTGGACTGCGAGGTGTTAATGTGAGCGAGAGGACTGTTCGACGACACCTTGGAGAACAAAATCTTCAATCACGATGACCTGCTACGAGACCAGATCTGACCAGACAGCACCGAGCCGACTGTCTTCAGTTTGCTCGTCAGCATGCCCAATGGACTGTGCAGCAGTGGAGCAGTGTGCTGTTCTCTGATGAGTCCAGGTTCTCCCTGAAATCCCCAGATGGTAGGGAAAGAGTCTGGAGACGATCTCGAGAGCAGTATGCAGAGTGCACATTGTCTGCAAGGACGCCATTCGGTGGAGGCTCCGTGATGGTGTGGGGCAGCATCTTCATGGAGGCCCAAACGGAATTGGTGATTGTCGAGAATGGTAGTCTCAATGCTCATCGTTACATCAACGAGATTCTCGTCGATCATGTCGTGCCCTTTGCTCCATTTATTTGAGATGATTTCATATTCATGCATGACAATGCTCGTCCACATGCAGCGCGCTGCGTATCACAGTATCTTGATGCATTGGAGATTGTTCGTCTCAACGGCCAGCTCGGAGTCCGACCTAAACCCTATAGAACATCTCTGGGATAGGTTGGGTAGACGTATCCGAGATCAAATAACCTTAATTGAGACCATGCCTGAGAGAATGGCAGCTATAATTAGGGCCAGAGGGGGACACACCAGATACTGAGTGTTTGTTTCAGTTATTGTTAATGTGAATTTAAGTTTTGTGCATCAACATCATTTTCAGTGAAGTTTAGTGGACAAATACAGTATATTCAGCTGAAAGTTAAGTGAAAAATTTTACAAAATTTCAACAAAAATGTAGATTTATGAACATATGACAATCATTGACTCAAAATTGGTGTGAAAGATGTTAATTTACGTGTCACAACTTCATAAAAGTGTAATCTTTAAATTGAGTACGATTACAGTTATGTTATTTCTGGGATTACTTCATAATTTACATTTAAACTTGACTTTTAGTATTTTTTTCAAGTGATCGTTTTTTTTTGCCGGTCAGTGTATAACATACTATATCACATCATGACCATAATACTAGCTGGCCACTACAATGGACGCACGGCTCCTAAGGGTTAATAATGCCATAATTATTAGGAAAAATTGTATTAGAAATCTTGGTATCCTACTTGATTCTAAACTGTACTTTCATGATCATGTTCAATATATTTATAACCATTCAATAAGAATGCTTGGTCTAATTAGGTCTATAACTTATTATTTTCCTACTCCTATGTCTCTATTAATTTTATACTATACATTGGTTAAATCTAAACTTGAATATGCATCTGTACTTCCATTAAGATCTCAAAAAAATTTTTACACTAGAAATTCAAAATCTCTTTCTCCAGTATGCAGATGCATAAAAAATGCCAATTTGCATGGAATTAATTGAGATCCATTTAATATATAGTATTTACTGTATTGGTATTATATGTCATTTTGTTCTCATTCATTTTAATTTATGTCTTTTGTTAGTATTGTATTTATTTAATTATTGTCTTTATCATTTATATTCATTGCATTTTATATTAATTCAATATTTTCTTTTTTTCGTATTCTTGTCTTTTGTATTGTCTTCTATTCTGCTGAACTTTAATTGGCCTCTGGCTGTTGTTCAGCACATAAATATTAATAATAAATAAATTATTATTATTATTATTATTATTATTACTATTATTATTATTATTATTATTATTATTATTATTATTATTATTATTATTCTGTGGGATGTTTAGGTTATCAGTTATTGAGAGAAAGTATTTGTTGAATATGTCCGCAACTTCAGTTGTATCTGATGTTTTTGTATTATTTATTAAAGAATATAGCTTGGGTTCCTTACTTCTAAACTTTGTTTTTTTTTTTTTTTTTAAATGTTCCAAGCTGCTTAAATTTTATTATACAAGGTGGGTTAAAGAAACGGAAGATTTTAATTTTGTTGTTGGTAGTACATGGATTATTTGAGTAGGCTTAGTTTCACTGTCATTGTTTAGCATGAACGTTGCAATTTTTTGAACATGGATCATTGAACTGTGAGCAACGAGAATTTGCTGTAAAAATCTTATTATCTACATGGTCAATGCACAGAAGCTACTCATAGGGAGTTTTGCTGCTACTTTCAACTCCGTCAACATGATCCTGTACCCTCTTCACATGCGATTAAAATATGTGTTCGCAATTTAGAAGAAACGGGCTCAGCACCAAAGAAGAAACCTCCAAGGAAACAAAAAAACTACCAATGGTCGTGCGCAAACTGTTAATGCAACTCATTATATGATAATGATTAAACATTTTTGAATGGTCAATTGAGAAGAAGAAACTTTCGTGTCAACAGATCAACTTGGTTTCAGCAAGATGGTGCAACAGCACATACTGCAGCCATCTCCATGACAGAAATGCGAAATTTATTTGGGAATCATGTCATATCGAGAAATGGAGACATTCCTTGGCTTGCATGATCCCCAGATTTAAGTGTATGTGATTTCTTTTTAAGGAGGTATGTATCTAAAAAGTAATATATACACAAACAAATCGCAAAACATTGAACAACTGAAGACCGCAATTCGTGAAGAAATTTCAAACATCACAGTCGAAATGTTGCAAAGTGTAATGAGAAATTTCAAAGAGCAATTACAGGAAAGTATGCACGTTGGTGAGGGCATTTGAAGGATGTAATTTGCAAGAAGTAGTGGTTATATGTACATAGTATACTATATTCTATGTTTTCATATAACAAAAGTTAATTTAGTACAATACTTACCTCCATGCCCCCCAAGTGCCTTCATGGCATGTTACGGGGATACCTTTACCTTTACCTTTACCTTTACCTTTACCTTTTACCTAAAGTTTCATGCTACTATTTAAAAATCTCTCATTTCTCCCATTTCCTGTACGAGTTTAGAATAATTTTGTTAAAGTGAAGTTTTTTGGCTTTTAAGATTATTTTGTGTAATATTTTAGAGTAGTTTAGTGAGCTACTAATTTAGGGTCATTATTATTTCTACTTTGAATCTATAGAGTGCTCTTAGTTTCACATAAGACTTTTAAGCCTTGTGTAGTCTATTTGCTTTCAGATGTTTTTGAGTTTTTATACTTTACAGGAAAATTGGATTCGAAGATATTTAAGAATGTATTATGAAATGCATTGAATTTAATATTCATTCCATCATTATTATATTGATTCCCAAGTTTCATTTTTTAGCTTAGATTCAAAAGTACTTTCAAGATTTTTCATTTATCACTCTTAACCTAATAAGCTGCTGTTGTCGAATGGCAATTAAAAAAGTTGATTTGCATCATTCTCTCTCTAGCTTCCCAATGAAGTGCTTCAATGTTGCTGTTTTTCCTATTACTGAAATTTACTTTGACACAGAGGAGAAGGTGCTGTTTGTTCAAAATTTCATTCTCTTTACATACTGAGCAGTTTGTTATTGTTAATTTCAATTACTTAACCTAACTTTAGTTTGCTGTTTTGATGCAGCAAAGTTATCCTTTATGCTTCTTAGTTATGATGGGAATTGCCCGGCAACTTTCTAATCTATCCTTCCTATATTATCAATTGTAGAAATCGATCCTCTTTGTATTCTAGTTGAAAAGTTGACCTATATATCAAATTGAAGATTGCTAGGAATGTATAAAATTCTTCCTTTATAGTGTTCTCATAAGGTAGTCTATATTTAAGTCGCCATATATTCGTGTTTTTTTTTTATCATGTATGTGTTGTGCATTTTCTAATAGATTAAGAAAATGTTTGAAATCTCCAGAGAATGACTTGTATAAACCTGCAAGATTACCAGATTTTAATTCTAATTCTAATCCAGACCTGGGAAATGCACATGAGCAAAACAATACGCAACAGGGAGACAAGACCACAGAAGATCAGTGGAAAGGAGATTGAAAAGTGTGATCTATTTACAGAGCAAGAATTAAGACGGGAGATCCTAAAGGAAAAAACAACAGAACACCTGGTCCAGATGGAACCCGGAATGATCATTTAAAACAACCTATGCAGTATCTATTGCCAGTGTGCGCAGAGCTGCTAAATAAATGCCTGACAACAGGAGACATACCTGCAGAATGTAGGAAGTTCACCATAAAACTGATGTACAAAGGAAAAGGAAACACAAGTGATCTTAATGCTTACAGAAGTATAGAGTTGGAAACAGTAGGACTCAAGTTATTAACAACAACACTACAGTGAAACATAATGTGAATCAGGAAATGAGGCTAATGCTACTAATCTTCACACTGACAATGAAGGCTTTCAATTAGTTTCTCGAAAGAAATTAAAAAAAAGAGAATTCAAAGTTGGAATCTCTTCTACTAGCAACATTGAAATGGCCCCTGAGTGAATCAGAACTAAATCTCTGTTTGTTTAGAGATTCGGATCCAAAGTTAGCTCTAACTATATAGTGGACTCTCTTAAAAAATCAATTAGTACTTAGGTCTCTCTTAGTAACTAAACTCAAAACCAAATTTCAAACCTATTCTTCCTTCCATGTAGCTGTGGATGAAAGGGCTTTTGATTTGATAAATAATCCTGAAGTTTGGCCTGCTGGTTGCCTAATTGTACCTTTTTTTTTTTTTGGAAACTCAAACCTGAACAGCATTTCTTGAATTCTACGAATTCAGATTCAGTCGATTCTCAGGGAAATGCCTCTTAGTCTTACCTGCTATCACTTAACTATTAATGTGCAATTCCAATAATCATCTTGAGATTTTTTATCAAAATGTTCGTGGATTTAATATGAAATGTGATGAAATTTTTCAAAATATAGTGAGTAATAATATCGTTATCTGTCTCACTGAAAAATAGTTATCCGAATCTATTAATACAAATTTGTTTCCTAATAATTATACTATGTTTCTTGCTGATAGGTTGTTTGAAGATAACAAAGTAAAAGGTGGAGGTGTCTTAACAGCTATTAGTAACCAGATACCTTTTACACGTCGGAGATATGATTTAGAATTCATTAATGAATGCATTTGGATCGAAATTAAAATGCCTGATGGCTGTAATCTGCTAATTGGCAATCATTATTTCCCACCTGATATGGATCATAAACATTTAAAGTCTTATCTAAATTTTATTGAAAACAATCTTGATACCCACAACTTTAGAATCGTTTTTCTCGGGGATTTCAATTCTCCTGGCATGGATTGGTCATCTGGTTGCACACTTAAATGATATCCTAGATCATATATAAAACAGATTGATCAAGCTTATATTAAATTTAGACGCAACTGAAAAATAACGGACGCTATGCGTCGCTAGTGTCGAGAAATGAGCTTGCAATAACAAACACTAGATGGCAGAGTACCTGAACAGTACATAGAGTAATACGACTGTGGGATGACTTTTTTTACGTCATGCCACCTCCAAATTTCTTTCTCATTGTAATGTGAGGTTATGTTACAATAAGACTTTGATGTGTCGCTAAATTGTAGTATACAGAAGCTTGTTTTATCCAAATTCATCAACACACATAGATGACATTTTGGTACATGGCTGATATAATGTTGTTTGCGTTCAATATATAATCTGTCATCATTTGATGTACGAAATCTAATTGTTTTTAATTTTCAGTATACAATACCTCCCTAGCAACAATTATCACAAAATACTAAAAAGATCAGATTTGTCTGCGTTTGTTGAATGCACATCATGATGCTCACGAAAAGGCACTAATTTATTTTGTGTGAACAAGATTACAATTTTTGAATATGAAGGAAAAGCAGGTATCCCTCTTCTGAAATTTATCCGAAAGGGGAAGAATTACAACTCCCTCCCCCCAAACTTGTTTCCTCTTTTTCTAGGCCTATATGTTTTCATTTTACAGGTGTATTATATGATGCGATATGGAAGCAGATAAATAATAACTGTACGTTTCTCGTCCACATTAAATTCAACGTGTTCTAAACGTAGGCCTGATATATTGCTTCATGTAGGCTACACAGCTGGCAATGTTCTTTTTACGAATAAGCGGTCGTACTAATAATTTTCTTTTCATCTGAACTATTGCTAGAATATGCGTTTGTGTTTTTATTTGCTCTGTATGTTGTTAAATAACTACTGAACATCGTCTTTGGTTAACAAATTGTTCTAGTATTCGTTTTATATCAGTCTTACGGTATTGAATTATGTCCATAACGTGGGCGAGATATTATCAGGCTGGAAAATTCGCTCTGAATGCATTTTTTTACACAATTTTCTAATTTTCAGCAGATTTACGATACCCTGTGCGGTTTCTCTGCCAATGCAGAGTTAATTGCAATATACGGTAATTCTGTTATTTTCCTGACACTTTTATATCCGTTCTCAAACGTACTGATTTAGATTCTTTACCCTACTGTAGGTATTTTGCTCTCTACAAATCATCGTTAGTCAAATGAAATAGCCTATAATAGTTGTTTGCAACGAATTAGTAGACAACCTCAATCCCTCCTGACCGCCTCCCTTACGAATTTCTTTCTCACTTTAATCAAATTTACTTTATAGTGGTCCTTAAATTACTGAAACTAGTGCTGAGGTAGTTACGGTGATTTCTGAAGTGAAAATCGTTCAATTTATAAGGGTGAAATCAAAAATAACTTTTGTAGCCTTTCCTTGTCCTTAATTGGAAATTTGAGTAACTTCATATGACAATATTTCTTCCTTCTTCTACAGTTAACATAATCGCAGATGGGCATTTCTAAATGAAGTTTGTTACACAGAAACCTTTGAGACAATATTGACACTTGAAGTTCTTTATGTAGTTCATCTATAAGAGTTAAATTAGCGCTGAGGTAGTTTCCTTCATACTCAGCTTATTCACCTTACATACATGAGTCTGTAACAGGTTAGGTTTGGTCAGTGCTGTCATGGTAATTTTTTTCTTGGCCATACATCCCACCCCTTGTTTTCTCCCTTGAAATATATTTTACTCTCCTCTCTCTATTTCTCCAATTGTCATTTAATTATTTTTTCTAATATTAAAGAAGAAGTAAAGAAATTGTTTTGCTTTACAATTTAATTGTACAAGTTTGATTTAAAGAATACACCATGTAGCACCACCATAGATGCACACTTGTCTCGATGAATCTTGGAGTGTATATTTGCAGCACTTCTTGTTTTTCAACCATTATTTTATATAATTCTGGATTCCAGTGCTGAAGAGGTGGATAATTTTTGTTTATGAACATTAAACAAAATAGGCGGTAGGTACAGTAGGAACAGGAAGAGATCATCTAAAATCTGTATAGATCTCCACGTACAAAACTTAGGCACCCATATGCCGTATGGCTCCTTACAGACAAAATTTTAATTTCCCCATACGATTAATTTAAAAAAATTGTAGGTTCCATACGATATATGGCCTCGTGTGGCCTCCATGACAGCACTGGGGTCAGTTAGTTTAGGCACTTTTACACCTTGCATATACAATCAAATGCATCTCCACAAAAAAATTCCTCATAAATTGAACGGTTTTCACTTCAGAAATCACAGGAACCGCTTCACCCAGGTAAGTAGTTAGCAGTTAATCATTTCAAAGCTCTTGTTATATTATGAAATTGCATCACACAATGCTGCCAAAATAAATGTTCCCAGTGTTAAAATTACAGAGTGTAGGACAGTTTTTGCTCTGGAAAATTAAAGGAAACAAACAGTATATCAAACCAGCAGCTGAGACACAAAGCATCTGAAATTCGAAAGTGGTTAAAAATTTTTATATTTCATTCTTTCTTATTTACCAGCAACAGAAGTACCGGTATCAGATTTTTTGCAGAGCTAATATCAGAGGCCCCTCCTATTAGAGAATGTTTTGAATATAATTATATTCTGGAAAACTACATTGGCACATCAACCTCCCCTCCCCCCGCCTGAATTCTGGGCTGAAGCACGAAAATTTCGAAATGTACAAACTACAGATGCGGCAGAATATTACCACAATGGTCTTCAGCAAGAATTTTGTAAGACATATCCAAATATCTTCATGGTCATTATATGTATTAAAATAAAACATATACTACATGTGAAGTACCTACTAAAAATGAGAGAAATAGAAATGGGAAGGACAATAAAAAAAAGTGGAATGGACAAACACTAAGAAACTATTCATCTTGAATCAGTATGAATAATAGGACACTTTTTTTTGGTGTTAGTGGTATAGAATATGAAATTAAGTTGCATCAATAAGTTTTTCGAGTTTAGCATTACTTTAAGTATTTATTGTCCCCCTGTTGGAAAGATGGAATTACTTTGTTTGAAGCTTGATTAAATTTTATTGTACCTTAACTCAATTTATTAAGGTACAATAAAATTCAAAATAATAACTGCAGGCCATTTTAAAATAAATCTGTGGATGTACCTGAATTATTTCTTAATTTATTAGGACCATAAAGGTATTGTTACACGCGATAGATTGAATCATTTTTATCTTAATAATTTAATGTAGGATGATTATTTCGGGAATTGTTATGCTCTAAATTGTGAGGATATTTTAATACTTTTTTAAAATATAAATTTGGAATATGTTTCCAGTTAGTAAAGAGTAATTCAGAGAGACAGAGGTCTCAAGCATATTTATTGACACATGCCAGAATTATTAAATATGAAAAAAAGAGTTCTTGCACTAACATATAAAGTAACCAAATCTTAAGAAATACAGTATATGTACTGGTATTCTATATAAAGGCATAGGAGTGAATATAAATATGTTTTAAGGAATTCCTATTTAATATTCCTGCTATAGGAACATTACAAAATAAATACAACGCAGCATGGAAGCTAATTCAACTCTTATCGAGTACTGTTGATGAGATGTGTTATGAAGGTAGACCGAATCATTCAATATAAATGTATAAATAGGACGAATAATAATAAATTAATTTCAGTGTATGTAGTATCAAAACTGAAAGCGGTAACTAGTCTATGAATGATGTCTTAACAAGTATAAATAAAATGGACTCTTGACAATAGACACACATTTGGCTTCAGTAATAACTAGGACTTCAAGGAATTTATGGTAGCTCACCTGTCAGGCAAAACTCTGAATAGTCAGCATTGTCGAACTATAGAAGCGCGATTAAAAAGTATTTTTTTCTCCACCCATTACATATGATTGCTTTTTTCAAGTCCCGGTAATAACATTATTAAATTAATTATCCCACATATTTGGGTGGTGCCTTTCTTTGTTTCTGACATAATTTATGAGAGTTTCTCTTTTACACTTCAATAGAGAAATACAACTTTCAGTGGACAATGAACGTGTAACTCTAATGGAACTCTAAGAACCACAGCATTAATGTTTTCTTCTTTTCTTTCATGCCCTTCAGTTTTTGTTGCAGATATCATACTATTGGATAATTATACATGCACCTTTCTAATAAAATTGGCATATATTTCACTGGTCTCAGAAGTAAAATTAAATGTATAATAGCTTCTCGGTGCAAAATATTTACTGAAAATTATTGTAGGATTTGAATAGAAATGTCACTTCTCAGGCAAGATTATTCGTGGATGACTGTATAATATACAGAAAAAATTAGTGACAAATCTTATATCACCGCCTTGCAAAACTAGCTTGACGTTATTGAAAACTGGACTACAACAAATAAAATTAAAATCAATGTGAGCAAATGTAAATCAATATGTATCCTTCTGTAAAACACAAAATTAAATTCGTCTCATATACCAATTAAATGGATCACCAGTGTCACAAGTAAACACTTAGGTACTGTATATATTTTAGTAACAAACTGGTTGAAATAAGTCACTAATATTACAAGGATAGCCTGGAAAGCACTAACTTACATTTCTTTATGCGTATTCTTAAGAAAGCTAACCGAAAGTCAAAAGAATTAATGTACATAACCCATGTTCGGTCCACTGCTGTGGAGTAATGGTAGGCACATCTGACCGTGAAATGAGTGGGCACGGGTTCAAATCCTGATTGGGGCAAGTTACCTGGATGAGGTTTTTTCCGAGGTTTTCCCCAATTGTAAGGCGAATGTCATGTAATCTATGGCGAATCCTCAACCTCATCTCGCCAAATATCATTTCACTATCATCAATTCCATCGAGGCTAAATAACCTAGTAGTTGATACAATATCGTTAAATAATCAATTTAAAAAAAGACGTCAGATAAGCAGAGGAAGTTACAAAAGCTTGTAGTGGCGAAGAATTTAAAGCGTCTGTGTTGTTAAAAAAAGGGAAGTACTACAAATGGCAGAAAAAGTGGATAGCCTATATTGATGTATTTGTTACGTGACATTACACAGGAGATATCACCACATATAATTGTAAACAACCGTGGATATTTTAAATCTGAAAGTGTACTTTAGTGTAATTTTTTTTATTGGGTTATTTTATGACGCTGTATCAACATCTAAATTATTTAGCGTCTGAATGATATGAAGGTGATAATGCCGGTGAAATGAGTCCGGGGTCCAGCACCGAAAGTTACCCAGCATTTGCTCGTATTGGGTTGAGGGAAAACCCCGAAAAAAACCTCAACCAGGTAACTTGCCCCAACCGGGATTCGAACCCAGGCCACCTGGTTTCGCAGTCAGACGTGCTGACCGTTACTCCACAGGTGTGGACACTTTAGTGTAATCAAGTGTTGCTTTGTATAATAAGAACTGTAGGCACAGTGTATACGGTAAATCTCTATATGCATTTGAAAAGATTAGTAATCAACTTGACAGAAATGTTCGTGTGTCACAATATAATTTGTAATATTTTATTTGTTAATGGCACTGTTATTTTTATTAAAGTATGCGATTTAGCAGTTACATGTACTTCACAAATGTCTTAATTGTTTCAAAAACAACTAAATGCATTTATGACATTTGGCACAATAATATGAACATTTTCCATTTTGGTAATAAATTAAGTGGCCAGAAAATGTTCATGTGTCACACCATATAATATTTAATATTTTTTACATTATTAATTATTCCTGTTCATTATGATTTTCTGTTTATATTTTGGAATGCTTACGTTAAAAAACAGTGATGTGTCTTTCATGAACTCCTTGATTAAGTATCCTGTGAAGATCATAGTTACTTCGAAAATGTTACGTGTGTGACTATGGAATGACCCATCAGTATTGTTAGTATTGTTACAAATTACAAAACCTGAAACTGTTAGAATGGGATCAGGAGTAGTGACAAAAAATGTAATGTTGTAGGCCTACATCAACATGACTATTTTAATCCAGTTTCTAATAGTTTTTAAGGTTTGAAGGCCTTTTGAGGTAAACAGTATTGAACATGTGAGGGAAGGGCTATTTCTTGGTAATGGATTAGACCTGTATATTTTATAATATTATTAACTATATATTGTTCAAGTACCTAGTAAATATCGTAATATGTATATTATATAATACTGTAAACGAGACAATATCACAGGCTGCAAACTAGATTATTCTTGTTTTTGTATAATTATACGAACATGTCTGAAATAAACAAGACTACCATTGGTTAGGTTAGGATAGGATTACTTATATATTGTAATCAGACTATATGCACAAATTTTCCAATATACTACTATTATAACTAAATAGGTAATGTTAACATTAATTTTCATAAGTTTTTGTGGTGCAAATTAAAATAATTCAAAGTAAAGTATAACAAAACTCCGACAACATTATAATTATGAACGTCAAATTCTCTTATTTTATTTATTTTTCAGTGTTTAGTCCCTTATTTCCCATTGTTCTTTGGATTTATCATTAGTGAAATATCAATTAACGGATAAATTATGTTATACACTCAGTTGATAATATAAATAATATTCACGACAAATATATAAAAACAGGAGAGATAACGAATCATAATTTAGCCCACCGATAACTTTATAACATGGTCTAAAAATTCTAGGTAGATCGGCTTTGCACGAGACTCTGCATTGTATTCTATTCAATACAAAGGCGTACTTTATCTTATATCTCCGCTTCGCCCACGTGACAACTATAATTAGAACTCCCTCGTTCCGAACTTGCCTAGGTCATATAGGCCAATAATATTTATCCATGGTCATCAATTGTCGACAGTACATACCGTTGCTTACGAGAATATCTCGTAAGCAAGAAATAATCGATTTAGACCGACCAGACCGGTTCAGAGTTCGTGTCTCGTGATGGTGTTGGTCATTGTGCCATCTGTTGACGATTATTGAACTACATCAAGCCGGCCTCGACTGCAAACCCTAAAGCCTATATAATAGAGCTATCTGTTTGTATATATGATCTAGGATGATATTCATTACTACGCAAAAATTAAGTCTCAGGATTTATTTTCCTCTTCTTGTCTTCTACGACTAAACCAAATTAATCTTACGAGAAATAGTAAAACTCTTCTTGATCTTGTTTTTACAAATGTCCATAACTGTTCATCTAATCTTGCTAATCATTCACTAGTTTCGGAAGATGTTCATCACCCACCTATTTGTATTGATCTGAGAGTTAATTCACCATCACCATTACAGAGACAAATCAATCTTATTTAAATTATTCTCAAGGTGATTATCACTGCCTTTATTCCACTCCCACAATTTTGATTGGAATTGTATATATCTTACTACCTATGTCAATGTTACTACTAATTCTCTGTCTAAAATCGTTAATGATGCCATATCTAAAGCTGTCCCTGTCACTTTTGTGAAAAAGTCGCACTATCCTAAATGGTTTTCAAACAGCCTACATCTACTCATTAAGAAAAAGAACAAAGCACATTGAAATTTAAAAAAATTTAAATCTGATCACCACTATCAAATTTTCTCTTACTATAAAACAAGTCAAGGCTTTGATTAAGTCTGATAAATTTAAATGATTACAATACATTGATGATAGTTAAAATAAAACCTAATAAGTTTTGGAAATATGTAGAATCTTCTCAGAAATCGAAAAACATTCCTAATGAATTTATTATTAATGAGATTCACATTGCTGATCAAAAAATAATTGCAAATGCATTTGCTAGTCAATTTAAATCAATTCAGATCAACCATAACTCTAATTTTCTCAGTTGTTATTAATAACTTTTTACCCCTTCCTGTAATCTCTTGTGATGATGTCAGAAAGGCCATAGAAATGCAGGGTCGTGCAGATTGGTCCAAGTCCACAGGATTGCCCTCCGCTGACCGCAACGGGCTGAGTAGTGTCGCACGGAACTAGCCCGTGCCGTCACCCTGCACCACCGCATGGGTCGCGGCGGACTGCTTGTGGAGCGGTTTAGTGCGGTGGACTTGTTTGTATCAAAGCATGAGCCCAAGCTTTCGCTATCAGTTACTTATGAATTGAGTTGGCGCGGGTTTGTGCTTGTATGTACGGTTCGATCAATGATCAGCTACTGTTTCAAACATTTGATTTCTGTTTTTCATGATGAGTCCAAATAATGGTGCATCGCAAAGAAAATACAATCTCTGTGAGGCTGCTATTACACTATCAAAGTTCTTTGACAAAGAATATTGTGATAAAATATTACATCAAAGATCTTTGATAAAAGATAGGATTTGGGGTATATTACACTACATGAAATCTTTTCAGAAGATTTTATCAAACATGACCTAAAATTAGGAACAAATCTCTCCTAACACTTGTTCCACAACAATAAACACGCCTTCCATGGATTTGTTGATACTAATATTTACGCGTTAAGTTTACGATTTGTTTATACTGTTATTTACACGTTAAGTTTATATCTGCATAAATATCTGCATGCATAAATATCTGGTCAGGGCTTAAACCATGGATTGCAAGACGTGATAAGAGAGGTATCCATCTAAACTTATTGAAAGAGCTACAATGAGAGGACTTGAAAAGTTATACAAATTATTATAAAATATTATTTACTTACAAATGGCTTTTAACGAACCCGCAGGTTCATTGCTGCCCTACATAACCCCGCCATCGGTCCCTATCCTGTGCAACATTAATCCAGTCTCTCTCATTATATCCCACATTCCTCAAATCCATTTTAATATTATCCTCCCATCTATGTCTCGGCCTCCCCAAAGATCTTTTTCCCTCCGGCCTCCCAACTAAAACTCTATATGCATTTCTGGATTTGCCCATATAATATTAATATTATATTACAAAAATTATTTATTTACATTTCATTTGCTTCATACTCCAATGTCAGAATTTTTGTGGTAGCAACAGTCCAGTTATATTTGCGTGCCGCCATATTTGCTTCAGGGTATATAAATATTTTATCAAAGATAACAAGCTGCACTCACATTTAATAAAAGATCTTTTATCAAAGGAACTTTTATAAAAGAAAACCCATTACACTGTCATATATTGTATAATATATATTTTATAAAAAGATCTTTGCCAAAAAATTTTGATAGTGCAATAGCACCCCGGAAAAACTATCACAGACACCGGCCATTAAAACATACATTCTAAAATACAATCTCTCTAGAGAAAAAGTAGTGAAGCAGAAAATCGCAGTAAGAAAGTTAAAAAATACAGTCGGATGAAAATTTTAAAAAGTACCATAGGGACAGTTTTTAAATCTGTGTTCGACAGCAGTGGAAAATAGTTTAATTTTGTACTGTGTCCGGTGTGCTCATGCCACACATCAAGCGAAAGCACAACTAGTGCGCAAGCAGGAAAACAGTAGAATGCAATCAACTGGTGGGATGACGTCACTGCAGTGCTGAGACGAGTGCTGAGGAGTGCGGTGGGCTAAGCTGGGCTGCAAAGCCCACCGCAACGGGCTAGGAAGCGGCCGCACCAAGCAGTGTTGGTCTTGAGTGGTCTGGGCTGCTTATGCATTAGAACTGACAGTGCTGCGCTGAGGGCCAATCTGCACGACTCTGAAGAAATGTCAAGTCAAATCTATGGGTACGGATGGCATCTTTAATTTTATTATTAAAGGATGCTCTGAAATTTTCATACCTGTTTTAACCTACATTTTCAATTTGAGTTTAAAAACAGATATATATCCTTCTCTTTGGAAGGAAGCATTTTATTTGTTTATTTGCATATGGTAACCATTCTTTTTAATTTTTTTTTTATTTATTATGGTGTTATTCATATTCTAACAAGTGTCTAGCGTGACAGTGATATGTGATCTGCAATTATACATGTTAACTTGTGAAATTCATTAACATTTTACTGAGATACTGTTTAATATTCCGTAATGTTATCTTCATCACTCGAAGCATTCTATTTGCATGGCTGCTGTGGTTGCTATCAACAAGATCCTAGATTTCAACTCATTTGGTGAATTATTTTAAAACACTCATGTCAAATGTAAGTACAGACGTCAATATTTCCAAAACAGCATGCCAATTCTGTAGTCAGTATTATAAAGGAATTAAAATACATATCAGTAAAGCGCATCCTGAACAATATAGAGAATCTTTAATACTCGTCAAATCATCTACGAATGATACAAACAAACATGTTGGTCTTTCCCCAAATATATCTAAAAATAACACTGGTGCATCTTCAAACCAGACTTATCCAAATACTAATAAAAATAATGGAAATTGCATTTATAAAACAGAAATGAATAAATGGCTCGATATTTTCAAATTAGATGATATGACTGACAAAGCATTTGAGGAAAATGTTGAAAACTTCCTTAAATTCTTGGCTGACGCTTTAGATTTACTACCCGGACCAAAAAATCCAATTTCTAAATATTATGAGGCTCGAAAAGGTGGGAGATTTAAAAACAATAACCGCCAATATTTTCCTTCTAGCAACCCACAATACAGTTCAAAAAATGACCGCAAAAGAAGAAATGCTAAATTTGACTCTGAACTAATTCAATACGAATACTTTTATCAGCACAGGAAAGCTGTAAGGAAAATTATTTCCAATGATAAATCGCAGACATTAAAATTGCAAAAAGATGTAGTTGAAGATTTCTTCAAAAACAAGTTTGAAACTTCCAACCCTCATGTAAGAATGTTTTATGAAGTATCAAATAATGAAGATTTGGCTCAAAACATTACATTTTCCCAAGATTTAATCTTGTCTGTTATCAAGAGTATAGCAGTAGATACTACTCCGGGTTCAGATAGAGTATTAGCGAAGGCAATCAGAGATCCAATCGCAGCTCATGTGATAGCAGAAATAGCTAATAAGATGTTGAAAACTGGTATAGTCCCCGAAGTGCTAAAAAATGCTAGAACAATATTAATATTCAAAGGTGGAGACGAGAACGATTTAAGAAGTGGAGGCCGATCACTATCTGCTCTGTCGTTAGAAGAGTCAAAGTTAAAGCATTAGATAGAATTGTCAGAGAATATATAGAATTAAATCACTGTCAACGTGGGTTTATCATGATGCCTGGCACCTTTATGAATGTAAACATATTAGATGGAATCCTGCGCACAGCAGGTAATAAAAAATCTTCAGCTTGCCTAGTATTTCTTGATGTTAGTAGAGCCTTCGATAGCATTGGCCACGCTCATCTAATAAATACGATTGACAATTCTGTCTTGCCAGAAGCCGCAAAAAGACTATTGATCAACTTGCTTGTAGGTAACACCACGCAAATACGAACTAGCAATGGTTACACAAGAAAAATGAGCTTAAACTGTGGTGTAATGCAGGGCGACCCTATTTCACCTCTTCTATTCAATTGGGGCATAAACCACTTACTTAATGAATTGACAGAAAGGAATGTCTCTAAAAACTACGGTTTCCAGTTAACCTCAGACCCTTACATTACTCTGCTTTGCCGATGATATTGTAATTGTTGGGAAAGACAAAGAAGCTGCTTCTATTCTTGTTACGAATGCAATACTACTGTTGCATGAAATAGGTTTGAATATCAATACAGAAAAATCAAGCGCCATCATTATCAACAATGGAAAACTTGAGCAAGATCAAATTTCAACTGTTGTGGGTCATATTAATAGCATCGGTGTAGATGAAGAAATTAAATATCTAGGCGCTACATTTAAACAAACACTAACATTCAATGAAAACCAAGTATTGGATAAACTAAACACGCACCTCAACAAACTAACATCAAGTCATTTGCTTCAGCCACAAGAAAAATAAGTCGTCTTAAACCAGTTCATCGGCCCAACTTTAATATATCCATTTCAAACTGCATCTGTGGATCTGATCCCCAAAATATTCCTCATTAAAGCTGACAATATGATTAAAAGCGCAGTAAAGGAAATATTACAATTACCACGTGACACTCCTAATAGCATGATATATACAAGTACCAAATACAAAGGATTGTCAGTGATGCACGCTACATGGGAAGCCTATCTGCAGCAACTCAACATCAATACCAAGCTAGAACACCTAAATGACCAGCACGTTAATGCTGTACGAGACTACAAAACTATAAGAACCCGTTGCTTGTCGGAATTGCAAGTAAGCAGAGATGAGGCTACAGGATCCGTGAAGCAATTAAGGCAACATCTTCAGTACCGTGAATTTAAAACCTGATGTGCATACCCCCAGAAAGGAAAAGGAGGTGTATTGTTTGAAGAAGTACCTGCAGTCAACTCGTGGATCATCAAGCATGACGGATTATCAAGTTCTGAATGGAGAGAAATGCTAAAAATGACTGTGATGTTGGCACCAGTACATTCTCTCCCTGGTCGCTCTACAGGCACAACCCACTATAGGCACTGCAGTGAGTATGAAACATGTGCTTGGGAGTTGCCCACAGGGAGAAGTACTCAGAATAAAACGTCACAACACCATACGTTCTATGATCGCAGATGCACTTTGATTCAAAAATCTAGATGTTCACGAGGAAGTTCATTGTATTGCTAATGGTGGAAGCAATCGTAGGATCGATATCATAGCTATAAACAGGAATAAACAGACAGCCGAAATAATTGATCCTACCATCAGATTTGAAATCTCAGCCACTCAACCATCTGAAGTGAACGAAGAGAAAAAGAAAATCTACGAGCCCACGATTCAGTACCTATCAGCGAAATACAACATAGAAAAAATCACAGTTACCGGTCTCGTCTTCGGAGCGAGAGGCACCATCCCGAAAGCCTTTGTAAAGTGGAGGGAAAAATACAAGCTGACGAGAGATCTTCAAGATGCCATCGTCACCACCATAATAAAATTTTCTGTAGCGACATTTCATCAGCATCTTTATGGTCTACATTCAATTTAAATTACACTTGGTTCTATTTTTTTTTTTTCTTATGTCTTATTCACTTTTGTCTGAAACCTGTTTATATAATTTTTCATTTTAAATTTTATTGTGAGCTATTCTGTGTCGCAGGGCAAACCCAACATATTGGGTCAGACTACTAAATTAAATTAAATTATTCAAAGATTTTAGAGTGGTAATAAAGCTATTATAAGTAATTATAATTACTTATAATACCCATTTCCATATTTAATAACTTCTCAAAAATTTTTGAAAAAATAATTCATGAACATATTTCTTTTTACGTGAAAAACAAAATCAATTCAGCCCAACATGGTTTTACAAAAAGAAAATATACGACTACTAATTTAGTATTTTCTTTTAATTATGCTATGCCTATAGTTGAAACTCAGGGTCAAATTGATTCCATTTATTTTGACTTCAGCAAAGCATTTGATGTTGTTCCCCATAATATGTTACTGAGTAAATTAAATTCTTTTGGTCTTACCACTAACTACCCGGGCTGGTTTGAAAATTATTTAAAAGATAGACAATCCTGTGTTAGACTTGGAAATTCTTATTCTCATCCACATATTAGTTTATGCAGAGTTTCACAGGGTTCCACTTTGGGGTCTCTAGATTATTTTTATTATTCATAGATGATCTGTAAAAGAATAAGTTCTAACTGCCTTTTATTTTCCAATGACCTTCAAATATTTCGCAAAATTAATAGTTTGGCAAAATGATATAAACACTATTGAGCTATGGTCTGCTGATAATGGAATGAAAATTAATGAATCGAAAACTTTTGTCATTTCCTTCTCTAGAAAAACTACTTCTCTTAAATTTAATTAAACTCTTCATAATATCAACATAATAAGAAAAGACTGTATTGGAGACCTGGGAGTTCTACTTGATACCAAATTACACTTCCATAATCATGTCCAACATATTTATAATTATTCCATTAGAATACTCGGACTTATAAGGTCTATAACTTATTCTTTTTCTACTCCAGCTAATCTTGCAATTCCATACTATACATTAAACAAATCTAAACTCGAATACACATCTGTTGCCTGGAATTCTATTACTTCTACTGATTCGGTTAAATTGGAAATCATCCAAAGAAAATTTATGTCTCTATGTTCTTTTAGGTTTTTACCAAATTCATCTTTTTTTAATTATAAGTGTACTTGTAAATATTTTAACTTTTCTAGCCTTTATGCTAGACGTCTTGAACTTGACTACTTATTCTTTTGTAAGACCTTAAAGGGTGATATTGATTGTGAATCCTTCATAAGCAATATCTATCTTCGGCCCCTTCGAATGGTTTGAGATTTCAAAAAAATTTTTATACCTATAAGTCGAAATTTCTCTCTCCAGTTGACAGATGCATGAAAGCTGCCAATTTACATTGTATTAATTCAGATCCATTTAATGTATAGTTTGCTGTTTGGCTATTCTTACATTAAGCACACTCATCAAAATCGCATTCATTTGTGTTGTTTTTGAGCTTTTCTGTATTATGTATTCTGCAGTTATTTATTAATTTTGTCATTACTGTTTACTTGTATTTGTCTCTAATTTCAATAATTATTTGTATGCACTGTTTTTGTTATTCCTTGTTCACTGTAAATCTTATGCTAACTTTTATCTTGTACTATACTGTTATTGGCCCCAGGCTGTTGTACAGCACAATAAATATTAGTAAATAAATAAATAAATAAATTTATTATTATTATTATTATTATTATTATTATTATTATTATTATTACAGATAGTACCAGTTTTCAAATAGTACCAGTTGTTGAATCCCAGGGCCAAACAGATACAATATATTTTGATTTCAGTAAGGCATTAAATGTAGTTCCACATTCTACATATAGGACTATCGGTAAGCTATATAAGCTGGTTTGAAAATTATTTACACGACAGACAATCAAGTGTAGGAATTTCGAATACTCTCTCTGATCCATTTAATATTATTTGTGGCGTGCCCCAGGGCTCAACTTTAGGACCTCTTCTATTTTTAATCTTCACTGACGACATTTGCAAAAGAATAAGTTCTATCTATTATTCGTTGACGAACTTAAAGTTTTTCGAAAAATCAACAGCGATGCTGACTGTCAGTTTCTTCAGGATGACATTAATTCAATTACCAATTGGTCAGTTGATAAAAGGGATGATTATTAATGAATCCAAAACTTATGTAATATAATTTTCAAGGAAAACTTCTACACTAAAATATAACTATCATCTAAAAAAAATGTATTAATTAACAGAAAAGATTGTATTAGAGACCTGGGTATATTAATTGACAATAAATTATATTTTCACAACTACATTGATTATATTTATAATCATGCAATAAGAATGTTCGGAATAATTCGGTCAATTACTTATTCTTTTTCAACACCTGACTGTCTTTTAATACTATACTATACATAAGTGAGATCGAAACTCGAATATGCATCTGTAGTTTGAAACTCTATTACTAATACTGATTCGGCAAAACTGGAAAATATTCAAAGGAAATTTATTTCATTATGTTCGTACAGATTTCTGCCTAATAACTCCGGGTATAACTATGATAAAAAAATGCGAGCACTTTAAATGTCGAAGCTTGTATGCTAGACGTCATGATCTCGATTACTTATTCTTATGTAAGGTCCTTAAAGGTGACATTAATTGCCAATCTTTCTTAAACTGTGTCAACCTTCGTATTCCTATGAAGGACATGAGACATCACAAACTCTTCTATATTAGAAATTCTAAATCTTCCTTGCCAGTCTCCAGATGTATTAAAAATGCTAACTTACATGTAGGCGATTTCGATCCATTCAATGTATAGAAGTATTAGAATATGACAATGTTTTTGCTAATATTATTTGCATAATCGTTCTACACAAATTGGTAATACTTTTGTAAGAATCAACTCCTTTCCATAAAATTGTATAGTATTAATTCTTGTAAATTAATCATTGTAATCTATGTTCTTCATTTTGTTGTTATCTCAATTATTTAATTTGTACCATAGTTCTTCATTTAATTGTATTAATTGTATGACTGTGCTGGACTTTTATTGGCCAATGGCTGTTGTCCAGCACATAAATATCAATAAATAAATAAACAAAATTATTATTATTATTATTATTATTATTATTATTATTATTATTATTATTATTATTATTATTATTATTATTATTATTATTATAGAAGATGATTGTTTTATTTTGTGCTAGAGTTATGTTTTTGTTGTAACATGATATTTACTTTCTTTCTTACTGTCTTATATCAGTGCCTAAAATGCATGACTTTAATTTTGAGCCATTCCATGTCAGATCAACATTATTTTAGCATCATTTTCAACCACACCTCCATCAATTTCAATGAAAGTTGAACATGTTACTTTATATAAGAAATGAACATGTATAAATAATAAGGCTCTATATGTAAAACTTAATGAGCTATTGCTTGGAAAACAAATAAAGAAAAGGTGAAATTTTACACGTACTTTTAATAAATAATGTTGTCATAACTTACAAACCAATGGACATACAAAAATGGTTTTGGGCTTACCTAAAAGCATACAGGGTGTGAAAAAAATATATTACAAGGCTTGGTGGCATGTAGATGGGTACCAATTTTGTTATTAAGAAACACTGTTTACGTGCTAGCATCTCTGAAATGTGAAGGAGGACATAGGCAGTACGGATAACAAAAGCTAAGAAAGAAGTAAAAAGGCAATTGAAATACTGTAAGTAAACAGCATTTTAATCAACTACAGAAGGTGCTTCAAATGGCTGCCACCAACTTCGATACATTTTGTGCATCACCTCGTTATGTCATGTCGAACTCCTGGAAAGATTTCCAGCATAATTCATCATGACGTACGTGGCCACCTGAATGACACTTTTTGCAACAGATGGATTGGACATGGAGGCCCAATAGCCTGGCCCCTTTGCTCACCTGACCTGACACCGCTGGATTTTTTTTTCTGGGGGGAATACACGACAACCCTGGTGTACGAGACTCCCATGGAGACACAACAAGATCTTATGGCATGAATTCAAGTAGCAGCTGGAGTCATCCAAGATATGCTGGGAATCTTTTCAAGAGTTCGACATGACATAACCAGGCGATGCATAAAATATATCGAAGTTAGTGGTAGCCATTTGGAGCACCTTCTTTAGTTGATTAAAATGCTGTTTACTTACAGTATTTCAATTGCCTTCTTTCCTAGCTTTTGTGATCTGTACTGCCTACATCCTCCTCCACATTTCAGAGCCACTAGCATATAAACAAAGCATTTCTGGACAGGGGTTTATTAACATGGTACCCACCTACCTACCACCGAGCCTTATAACATAATTTTTTTATGCTTGTATAAAACCAGCTTTCTTCTGCATATAAAAATAATGTAATATGCCTTAACAATACAATGTACTCATGAAAAATAAATAAAAATTTTCACTTGAGATTTTTTTAAAAAGGCTCAATTTTAGATTTAAAAAAAGAACATATTTTAATGCTCTAGTTATGTTTCACATTACACGTAAGTTTTATGGTGGAACTCTCAATATTTTTGGCGTTATTATATGTTAAAAATACAAGTTTATTTTTTATTTTTATTTCTTCTTTATTCTCTCACATTCTGCAGGTTGGACACTGTAAGTTCTCTCGCAGTTGTTTGAAAATCAACTTGCATCAATACTGACTGCCTAGGTAATGTACCCGATGTAAGGTCTTGCAGGGTAAGCAGAAGATGCTAATGGTATGCTGAGGTGCAGAATTATAATCTTCACACGGTCTGATTTTTCTACTTGTGTAACATACATAAAATTCACAAATGGCCGTCACTAGAGACAACAAATTTACATAATATGTTACCATCAAAGGCGGAGTTATGGGGGGCACCTGCCCCCCCCCAAACTTGTCTCAACTCCTTTTTCTATTAACATTAGAAAATATTGAATGCAAAAGACTTTTCCTGCTTTTGTTTATAATTAAGTTTCTGTGCGTAAATTGACGAATTAATGTCTTCAGATCATGTGTCTAGACTATAATATTTATTTTAAATTTCTGAATGTGTAAGAATTTCTATACCTGTTTCTTTTGTAACAGTCTGTACTCTTGTGTTAGAAGTCTGCAGGGGCCATCTACTGAATTAGGTGTTAGTGAAAAAACACCATTTTATAGGAGTGGAAATTTTCAGTAGTTTTCATAAAGCAACCATAGCCCAAAGATTTTTTTTTTTTTTTTTTGGGAAAACAGCTATTTTCCAGAAATGCTACGATAGTAGCATTTACAAATAATATCCCATTCATAAACAAAAGCAAGAAAAATCTTTTGAATTCAATATTTTGTAATGTGAATAGAAAAAAAAAAAAAGAGTTCAGACAAATCTATAATGGGAGCGGAAGTACATGATATCCCCCATAACCTCGTTATGTCGGGATTCTACGGTTTTGCATTCCCCCCCCCCCCCTCAAGGAAACAGTTCTCTCTCTGCCTATGGCTACCATAATTAAACTCATCACTAAGAAGAATATTTTCTTCCTTACCCATAACTGCACAAGTTATTAATGACTTAAAAATGCGTTTCTGAGTTAAAGTTTGATAGTTGGTGACTTAAGAATGCTTTCAGTTTCAATTTTATTTTGGGATAAAAATTAAGGAGCATCCCATAAATAGAACGCTATGCAGGACACTATGCATAATGGTCAGTGATACAAAATTGACTAGAATAACCCCTTTTTGTAGTCCAAAAAGTATTTATGTATTTATTATGCAGCAGATACATATACATTGTAGAATCAGTGGTTCAACTCCCCTTCTCACACAAGTCTACGCATTGTACAACACTATTTTGTGTGGTAAGGGTAGAAACATTTAGGGTGGAGTCCAATTTGACACTTGCTGCAGATGAACTTTGCTTTCCTGTACAATTAGCACACCTTCGCTGAGTTTCATTTTCAACTGGCCAGTGGTGTTGGCCATCAAATCTTATGTCTCCTGATGGAATGGGAGAAATTTTTCCTTCGTGGGAACTCATCCCATGCCTTTTCAGTATTGTATGAGCCAGGACACGGCGAAAATTGAGGAGCGGTTCTGAACATTTTTGAGGCTTCATTTTTCTGTACAGAAGCCAAGCATTTACTATGGCAAAATCAAAAAAATAAGCGAAGATGGACCACCACTCTGTTGTTGTTTCTGCTGCCACTGTTGCTAACAATGCTGGTGCTGCTGCTACTGCTGCTGCTAGCGATGGTGCTGCTATTGCTGCTGCTAATGGTGGTGGCTGTAGTAGTAATAGTACTTGCAGTCTGTACAATGGACTTCTAACCTGGCATAACCTTCACTGTCTTGGAAATTTTCATATATTAGCTTCCTTCTTTTCGGACAACAATAACTTGTGTGAGAAACCCCAGCTTCATTTTTGTCTCATGTGTTTTCAAAATCATTTGTTGCAGCTTTTATGTTAGAAGACTCTGGCATACTTTCATCAACAATGTCATCTTCATTATCATCATTACATATTTTTTTGTAATTCCTCTTTACTAAGTAGCATTTTACTCCAAGATTATTCAAATTAGTCTTATGCTCATCGTCTGATATATCACTGTCTTTATCTATATCATGGGAAACTTCTTTAGAGATCACATATATTAGACTCTCACTATTATTATTTTGATTTTCAATTAATCCCAGAATTTCACTCACGGTTAGACTGAAAATAAAAGAATATAATGGAAACCATACACATATTGTAAAGAATACTACAGGAGTGCACATGGCATGGCGTCCTATTTTTAGGATGGCACTTTATTTCACCTTGTACCTAGCAAGATATAAGAAAATTTTATTGTTGTTATATACCACATGAAAACTGAAGTATTCAACTCATTATGTGAAAATAAAAATCAGATTTCTGTATCACCATTACAGAGTAACTAAGAATGTACTTACACATGGTGCGTCACAAAATACTGTTTTCCTGCCATTTTGTCAACAATTAACTGGTATGAACAAATGTTCGCGCGAAATTCAAACACTGCCAACACTATAATACAATATAATTTACCTTCTAAACAATGCATCCATCTGTACTAAACAAGAAAAAGTTTCATAGAAATCAGTATTTTACACAAATCCTATTTTTTAGGACCCTATGCAGTAATGAGTTGAACTGCTTAGCATTTGAAGAAATTTAATTCTCTATGTGTTTATGTTAATGGAAAATTCAAGATCAACATTTTCAACACATGACCTTCAAAAGTAGTTCGTCATTACACTGTTATGTAACATCTTGAAGTCTACTTCATAAGCTTACATCTTTAAGTCTTGTGGCTCAATTACAAAGTGAAATATTTAAATTGTAACATTAAGAAGCAAGGCCAAAATGTCTTATTTTTCTTTGTAATTCGAAGTTTAGTTCCAAAAGTAGTATTCAGCAGAAATCTTTAATACTTCACAAATGAAATAAAATAAAAAAAATCTTCAAATCTGCGAAGTTTTATGACTATGCAAGAGGGTCAGGTTCTGCACTGTGTTGATCTGACATGGAATGAATTTTAAAACATGCATTGACCTACTGAACTCAATCGTGAAAACTAAAATCCTTTTGCTGCCTGAAAACTAACGAACATTGTATGTTTAAAGAGTTCTTAGATAAATTAAATACTATCACTAAATTAATATGATTATACTACACAAATACACTAAAAAACACAATTAAATAATTCTGTCATGATGCAGATTCGAACTCATGACAGAAAGATTAAAGCCAAAGCTCTGACTCTGAGTTACTCTGTCGTAGTCTTGTCAATACTCATCTATGAAGTAAATAGGCCTATGTCTACTGCAGGGGGCATTTCGAACATATTATAATGGGAAGTTTACTGACATTTTAAGCCACTATTCAGCTTTGTTACACTACACAATGCTGGAAAGGAATGATTTATCCCTTCGTAGTGCAGAACCTAGATTGAAACTAGTAAAACACTTAACCCTTTAAAAACATATTCTCTTGTGAACTCAGCTAAGGCCTTCCAGCACATGTGTAAATCTGATTTTCTGAGACTTAGAAAATTCAGCCAACCATTTTTTAACAACTTTACCTAATGCATATCTAGTAACAAAGAGCTATATCAACTAAAAATATGGTGACTACACATGAAAACAGATATCACTGAGAATTTATTTATATATTTATTTATTTATTCTGGTGTAGTTAAGGCCATCAGGCCTTCTCTTCCACACCACTGGAAATACAAGGTTGACACAGAAAACTGAAGCCAAATTTTCGATACCAGATTCAATAAGTTAAGGTTGTTTTATTTTCCTTGCTCTCACGCAAACAAATCTTTTCTCAGTTTACCAACTAATGCTTGGCAATGATAAAAACAATAAAGTAATGAAAAAATCTATAGCCTATGTGCTATAGATTGAAGGATGTGTTTATAATTAATAATTTTGTTTCAGTGGCCCAGAAAACAATGTGGCAAGAGGAAAGCAACAGTGAAAATGAAGAAAAAATGGATGCCGTATTTACTACCTACACTCCTGAGTCTCAAGCTGGACCTCCATCATCAATCATCACGTGGTGAATCTGAACTTGAGGACTGCTGCAATAATGATGTAGGCAAGTGGGTTGGATGATCTTCTCTTATGCAACTCCCTAAAAAATGGAAATTCTGAAATTCCGGACACCTCTAGAAAGCTACAACTTTGCTTAAGATGCTGCCCATTTACAAATAATATTTAAACATAGCTGACTTCATGCCACTTGCCTTGAATATACAAAGCAAAAGGAGGGCACAATGAGCTTAAGTATGCTGTTCCCACCGACTACAGTACAGTGTGTTTCGGGTTCATTATCATCAGGCCTTTAACCCATACAATGGACATGCACAGATATTGCAAAAATCATACAACTCAATGGCACAAAGCAGTGCAGTCACAGCAGTAAATATCATAATGGTTTTTTAACACAAGAAAGCAGTACGAGAAAGAAAAATCATGGCAATTTGTGAAATTTAAGGAGTAAATAACATCTATCATCAAGGTGTTTTCGAAGTCTTATTTGAACTGAGAATTGAAGTGGTGATCAAAATTTGAAACAATAGCCTATAAGGTACCAAACAAAAACCAAATAAAAAAAATGTCACCTACGTATCTACAGAAATTCAAAATGAACTCAATGTTATGTGTGGGATTCTTATTAAAGATAAAATTCTTAATGACACAAAGACAACTGATAGATGAGAACCTCAATGTACCAGGGAAGGTAAGAAGAGCTGTCAGTTTATGTTTCATTTTTTGACAAAGAAAACATGACTGTCTCAGATTTGTAGATTGGTTGCCATGGAAGCTAAAACTGTAGCCATTGCATTATACAATTTTTTTACAAAACAACAGTCTTAATGCAGAAAAGTGAGACAAGGTACTCAACTTTGTTTTTTTTTTTATTTAACCATACTCTATCAACTACTGTGTTTTTAGCATTGATGGGATTGGTGATAGCGAGGTGGTATTTGGCGAGATGAGGCACAGTATTCATCCTGAATTACCTGACAATTGCCTTACAGTTGGGGAAAACTTCGGAAAAACCCAACCAATCAGCTCAAGCGGGAATTGAACCCATGCCCAAGCACAATTCTGGATCAGCAGGTAATTGCCTCAGCCGACTGAACTATGCTGGTAACCTCTCAACTTTGGTAGGGAAGACAGTGGCAATAGAAAAACTTCGCAGGAAAAATATAAGAAAGCCCTGTTCTTTCACTGTGCTAGCCACAAAATGAAACTAGCTGTGAATGACCTGAATGACATAAAAAAAATACGAAACACGATTTCCACAGTAAGGGACATAATCAACATCTTTCGTAAATTTGTTCTACAAAGAAAGTATGTCCCAAAAATTCCAGTTTTCTGTTCTACAAAGAAAGTATGTCCCAAAAATTCCAGTTTTCTGCAAGATATGTTGGTCTCAAGAATGCAGAGATATCGCCATATCCAAGGAACATATTGTCATCATAGTTCAAAGGCTGAAGAGGATATCAGAGGATAGCAAAACTGCAATTAGAAAAGTTTCCTGTCAGCATTGCCTGCAAGAGTCTCACACTAAAGTATTCCACACTATTGTATACTTCGCACGAAAACATGACGACCTTCCCTCATCCCCTTCACCAGTTAATTGCAGGAACGCGCAAGGGATAAACCCTTAGCCGAGTTGCCAATTCTCGAAGTCATTGTGATTTGCGAACGTTTTTCAATCTGTGTTCCGTGAAACCGCGATTTTCAGAAAGACTATATTATCTTTGTAAATATACCTTAATTTATAATTACTAAAACAAAATTGGTAATAAAAATGAACAAACTTATTTTAAAAACACTTTATATTTATATTTTCACTAACATGTTTTGCCTAAATAAACAAAAAAATCCAGACTTCTATAGTAAGTGTTAAATTCTCATGTTATTGAAGTTCCAGAATTTTATACTTAATTAAGAATGTTGCGCTGGTAAAATTTTCTGAAACTGTGATCATTGAATAGTTATAGAATTTATAGTACAAAAGAGTAAAGTTAGATTTTATCAGCTTCGCCTTGGGTGATAATTTCCACGAACGCATAAAATCTGTTTACTCTAGTGTGCTATTCATTATTGGTATGTAAATTTAATTTTAAATTGTAGGGCTTTTCTTTGTAATGTGTTGTTGGCGAAGAAGTTCATATATATTCATTTTACTATTGCTAATGTGTTGGTTGTCATGTAGAGAGTGATTTAAAAACATTTAATTCACTGCTGTAAGTTAGAAAACTTTTAAGCACTGCTGTGAATAAGGTCATTATTTAGGTTGCTAAGGACGGTGTTGCTGTTGGCGATATCTCTTTCGCGTACTGTTCACATACTGTTCGGCAAAGTAAATCACGTATAAAATCGTCTATCTTACCGAATTCTGTTTTAATTGGTTTATTTTCTCTTTAGTTGGTGAACCGTAATTCTTAATTTCTATGCCCATATATCCAACTCCGCCGGTTGCGTCCGATGTTAAGTGATTAAGATTTATACTTATTAAACTGCCTGAACTTTCGATTACTTTATGGATAGAATTTCTAATGTTAGACACAATTTTAACACTTTTTTTCTTAGCTAGGCTCCTCTGCAAATAAGATATTCTGTTTTCTTCGATGGTGTTATTTGTTGTTCTTGTCGTGATCTTCAGGTGTATCAGGAGGCCTGGCTGCGGATCATCTGCTCCATCACTCATTAATCATGGCCGGAATAAATTAGACATATTGAAGCGCACAACGGTATAAAACAACACGTGGACAAAGACACTGAGAATGGGTGAAACCCAACAGGTAGAGGCAATGACTACTAGATTTGGCAATGCTGGGATCTATTGTATTTCTGCCATGCGGCTAGAGGTTGAGAAGAGGATGGGGGTTTATGAGGGATTACCAATTCCAAGAAGAGAGGCCGTCATGTTTCCGAGCCAAGTATATATAATATGTAGCAAATCCATTATAAAGTCAAAAAACATAGATGTTACAATGTGCGAATCATATAAGAAGAATGCCTTTTAACTGCCACCAATGTAACTGTTCACAATATTGAAGTAATTACAACTTCCAAAGATTGTAGGACAATAGTACATTTCAAACCTTCCAGTGTTAACCTCTGCTGAAATATAGAAAAGGTCACTGTTTATCCCTTAGTCATATTCTTTAGTAAGTTCACTGGAGCAGTAATTTTCTGAAGAGAACTAATATTACTTACTGCACCCTTGGACTATGTTGGACATGACATTAGAAGATTTTGAGAGAAAAATTACCAAGCTTTTCCGACTATTACAATCTGAACAATTCCAATGAAGTTGAAACAGAGTAAACTCTCTGGAGGAATAAAAATTTAAAAAGAGGAAATAAAAGAATAAAAGAGCTGGAACTAACAGTGGTGATAAAAGGAGCTGTGGCTTTCTTCCCAGCAACAAAACATGCTCTGCACATTTCTCTAGCCCAACTGTTCACAAGTACCAAGGAAAGGTCCTTCAGTACACATCTGAAGAGTGAAAACCTGGCAGCTGTTAAAAATGTCGAATTGCTTCAGTGGACTATGTATGCTGAGTGCAATCAGGAAAATGCTGCTTGAGAAAAGCAAGAAGCTGGAAGATGTACTGAGAAGGTATACCAAAGAATTGCAAATATTGTAAGGGTGAAAAGATGAACGTAAATCTATGAAAAGGTGAACCAGTGCCCTGCTTCATTTTTCCAGATAAACATATATCAAATTTTTGGAAAGCATGTAAACCCCTCTCTTTGGATTTGGAATTTGTTTCCCCCTCAGATTATTTGGAAAAAAAATTACAGTCCTTACTTTGAAGGCACATCAAATATTCTACAATACCTTATACAAGATTTTATATTTAAGCTCTTATAGGCAAATACTGTTAACGAAATCAGAAGAAGCTTAACTTTTCTTCTTTTTACTTTAACTGTCCGTCATTCACTTATATGAAGCCAGTTGTATAGACCAATTAACCGACAGGGTTGTTGCCCAGGGTGTGCAATAGGAGGCTGGTCTACAGTGATGAGATGAAATGAAGATTTCTTGGGATGCCACAGGGAAACTGCAGCTCTAGGCCTGAACCACGGGCTTGTCCAACACGAAAGTTATAAATCAGGGGTTCACTGGGATCGAATCCAAGTCAACAGGATTAAAAGTCCAGTGCTCTAGCCACTAGACACTATGGCAACTGAAAAATCTTAACTTATTGGATTTATTTTCATCTGAGGTAAGTATTCATACAATGAAAATTTGCAATTAATGATGTTACATTAAATGTAAATTACTAAACATTTGAAGTCTATGTATGACACCAAAAATCTATGTTTAATTTCATGACTACTTCCAGAATAACAATGAACAGAGTTGATAGGGTATAAAACTTGAGGCATTAATTCAAAATAAATATTATTATCCTGTACTAAAAACCTTCATTTCGAAGAAATTTCGAATTCAAACAATATAGTGTGCATTCATAATCTTTTGCTTTACATCTGACACCATAAAACAGCAGTGACTTAAGTGGGTGTCATGATTACATTGTGTAATCACAGACATTCAGATGAGTAAAAGGAGTTCACTGTAGCCTACATTGCTCATGGTCCCCGGCAGTATCATGTCACTCCGCAAATTCTCTATCTCTACAAGCAGGCAGAGAAGGTTTCGTGTAAAAGGGGAAGAGAGATTTTTTTTGTTGTCCTATCAGAGAAAATGTAGGCTAATATGTTTGCTTTGCTCAACAGTTCATTTAGAAGTAGGTATATAGTAGTAGCATTAAATGGCATTACAGTAATTATCACAAGCATAGCTAACAAGGTATTATTATTATTATTATTATTATTATTATTATTATTACTAGCCATACCCGTGTACTTTGCTCAGGATGACCAGATGATCGCTGCTCTCGCCTCGTTTCATAAACACATTAATCCAAAAAGATAACTTTACGAATGTGTATCATACATTGTTTTTTCTATGATAGCACAAATTTACATTAAATAAATATTTCAATTTGGAGAAGTTATATCACGATTTCACAACCGTCTAAACTTAGAACCATTAAGAAATAAGTATCCATGGAATTACAGACTGTTTTATTCATGATAATGATTTCATGGCCATCTAAACCAGTCATAAAACTAACAAAGTTGAATGCTACATCTTGTTACAATGAGTACTACAAATGTAATTTCAGAATACAGGCTAAAATGTAAATATGAATGTTAAATTTGTTACTTATTTTTGTTACTTGTGATATTTACATCACGAAAGATCGAGGTAATGCATTAATTTCTTATTGAACGAAGTTTGTACATTGAATATTGCTTTTTCTTTTGGCAGTGTAAAATGCGATAGCAGCGAGTAAAGTGATTACTGACTTTTTTACGCACTAGTGTTTTAAAGACTCACTTTACGCACTGATAACAGTGGGTAAAATGCAACTTTACGCACTATTGCAGAAAACAAAACAACTTTTCTTACTATGATTGGGCTTGGTTAGACATACTTATCTCCTGATTATATTTTGCCTATACTTATACTTTGCCTTTCTTGTTCAGTAGCCTACATAATTATGAAAGTCTGAATATTCAAAATTCTTCAAACTGTACTTAACAAATAACAAACAAACCTTCCACTGATCCAATGTTTAACTTATAATGAGTATCGTCCATTGGGCAGACGTTAGATAGAACAGTCTCTAAACATTAGGATTATGGCCTGGTACTGAAAATAGATACTGCACAATCTTCGGGAATTCAGAATATAGCTCTACATTTTTCATACTTGTAAAAGAAAAAACTTAACTATTTCCTTCCACAGGACAAATTTGAAATTTTACTTTTGTTTTTTTCTAAATACATGTTCAAATATACCAACTGGTCACAACATTTTGCAGCATCAATAAATATGCTTTCATTAAAAAAATCAATACATACTTCAATGTCATGCCTCCCTATTGATATAAAAAATGAAACTCAAAACATAAGATTATTTAGGGCCAAATTAAAGAAGTACCTAATTTCTCACACCTTCTATTCTGTAGGTGAATTCATGACATTCAATAACGCTTCATGAAATTGATACTAAAACTTTGTGTTGTACTAGTAGACTATATTGTAAATCTCTTCTGAATATATTTCATCTAGACTGTGACTATAAATTAAGACTTTGTAATAGTATTAAGTTTGACTTGTTCCATATTCTAGCTGTGAAGCAATGTATGAATACCATGGAACATTAATAAATACAATACAATCAAATTTTTCAGTTAATGACATTACTTGAAACACGTAAATTCTCCCAGACATAGGCCTAAAATCCACTTCTTCAAATACATAAATCATGCGATCCTACAGATTATCTTGAACTTTTTGGCAGGAATCCGACAATAATCTAATAAATTGGACGGAAAATAAATTTTCATTAACAATAATAAAGAAAGAAGTCTTTAAATGTAGGACATTTTCGTACTTTTCTCAGACATAAAGTCGAAATGTAGGATGTCTGGTCACCCTGGCTTCGCTGCACTTGTTAGAAGTAAATATTATTGACTTTAATCTATTACATTTTCAAATATAGTTTTATAATTACTTAGTAGAACATGATTTTGGTCTGTGGTGTCGTTAGAAGGAGAAATTTGTTTCTTTTTCTCTCTACCTCCTTCGTTCTGAACATTACTGAGAGATAGCACCACTGCTGCTCTCATCTATTAGAATGATTTTTCCCTGGACCACCAATTTGCTTGGACGACATTTCTACATAGAAGGTTAAGACAGATCTTACAAGCGATCTCCAGTTACTAACAGTATGGTCATCAAAATTGTGTGTCCATTTTATTTCGACTAAAATCTCTCTCGCATTTTCTTTTGTTTCATCACGGCCAAATGGATTTATCTTTTCGGTATCGATGTTTCTAGTCGCTCATGGCCTTTATGACAGTTTTTGTTTCGTAATATTGATAGACGGTAATATAATTAAAGCGGTGAATAATTTCATGGCCCCTAAAAGTTTTTTTTTTTCATAATAGGCTAAGTATTTTCTCTAGGCCACAAATAAAACTGCAACGCGGACATTATTATGTACTTAATGCTTTGGTAAACATTAACAGGAAATTTACTTTCCATTATTTTAATATTCCGTGAACCACACCTTTTTCCTCTTTATTTCGTGGTCATAACCTACTTTAAGATCTTACTACATAACCATTTTCTTTTAGTGCATTCAAAACATCGTCGTTGTACTACATAAACCTTGCACTTGACTAATGGAGTGATTTATTTAAGAATATAGTCGCGAATTTTACTACCACCATTTCGACTGTCTTCTGTTTGACACGGCTCGGTACGGCCCGGTGACTAGTGGCCAGCGAGTAACATCAACTATCGACATTGCTCTGCCATGGGTATTATCCAGTTGTTCCAAATATTATTTTAAGAAATACAGGAAACGAATATGGGTAAACTATGAATGCAGGAATGCCATTTCGTGGCACTTCGTAAAATGACTCGGCTCCAGTGAGCTCAACGATAAAATACTAATTTTTACTCCATATGTATTGTATTTTCTGCGACAAAACTCATACAAATACTATTATGTTCTGTGGACAAAAAGAAATTGAAATGTATAATATTATTATTATTTTATGCTGACGAAATAAAGTTTAAGTAGGCCTATACATTACCGTGGCTCACTCAAATATGTAATCTATACTAATAATCAAGTAATAAAATATTCTGATGGAATATGAAGTTTTCTGTGCATAAGGATCTGTTTCAATCCTTCTCAGTCCTCGATTCACTCAGGAGTTACTGTAATGGCATATAGCATTATATCCATCTAGAGAAACTACACTTTCCAGTAGTGAAAGAATTGCCCAAATCAGTTAAGTAGCTTCTGAGATTATTTCATACACACAAACATTCTCTATATAAATATTAATATTGATAAACGTTCATATACTTCCATCATAGACTGCAATTATATCCATATAAAAATAGTGTTAAATGAATATCTTCTAATTCGAAATTTTCTCGGGCTTCCAGCCAGGTCATAAGTTGGTGATCCAACGACGTTTCGAGGATGTTCATCTTCCTCATCTTCAGGGTTAAGTGATATCTGAGGGTACCTAGCTCCTTAATTTATAGTGCCAGAGGGAGTTAGCCGAGGAGCTGTGCGCCGATTGGCTGTTATTAGTGCGGACCGCGGCGAGAACGTTGCCGCCGTGTCGTCTTGCTTTGTGCTTTCGAGCTGTCAGTAATCGACCAAAAACTGTTAGAATCCTGTCTGGCTCTCTCAAGTAGACTTTCACCTATGGATTGGGACAGGGTGGATCAGTCCTCGTTCACACAAGGCATGGCATCTCTTCTGCGATGCATGAAACGACACACCAAGAAATTCGAAGGCCTAATCAAATCTACAGAGTCAGTTCCGCCATTAGAGACCAGTCGCATCATAATCAACCTCACGGACCAGCAGCTAGATGAGGCCACCACATCAGTACTTGCCAGGGGTCTCAACTTCCCTCCCGCTCCAAAGAAAATTCCGGTCGCAGACATCATTAGCAGTATTGAAGGCGCCATCCACCAGCTCGCACCAGACAGCGCGGAAGAAATACGCCGAGAAGTTGCCAGGGCTGTTACCAAGGCCACCATTCCTAAGCCCAACATCAGCCGAGAGGAGAATAGAGCCTTGCAGATGCTTGGGAAGAACGACAACTTAGTCGTTCTGCCAGCGGATAAGGGAAACACCACAGTCATCCTTTCCTCAACGCAGTATCAGGAGAAGATCGATCAACTGCTGAACGATCCGGCCTATAATATTCTCCAGAAAGATCCCACCAGCTCAGTAGAGAAACGCACCAACCAGCTAATCAAGAAATCCAGTCTCCGCTCCGAGAGTAAGCGGTTAGTTTCACTGTCAGGTAGTATACCACCCAGGTTATATGGTCTACCCAAGATACATAAGCCGGAGGTACCGCTAAGGCCTATAGTGGATGCGATTGGCAGCCCTACGTACCGCTTGGCCCGCTATCTCACCAACCTGCTGCAACCACTGGTGGGTGGGTGCGTACATCATGTGAAGAACTCTACACAATTTGTACAGATCTTCGACAACATCAAAGTGAAACTGTCCAACCTTCTAGTCAGCTTCGATGTAGTGTCCCTCTTCACCAGGGTTCCACTCTCGGAAGCCATGCTACTGCTTTCCGATCAATTTCCACCTCACATCACGGAATTGTTCCGCCACACGCTCACCTCCACATATTTTCTACAGAACAACACCTACTATGAACAGATAGACGGAGTCGCCATGGGTTCTCCGCTTTCACCAGCCATCGCCAACTACTATATGGAGCATCTGGAGCATGAAATACTAGCTACAGCGCCATTAAAGCCTACACATTTCTTCAGATATGTAGACGATACGCTCGTCATCTGGCCTCATGGACAAGACACATTACCAGATTTTCTCAGGCATATAAACAGTCTACGACCCCAGATCCAGTTCACGATGGAGGTTGAAACGAACGGTAAACTCCCATTTCTGGACATCCTTATCTCCAGAAATAACAACGGATCTCTGGGCCATGCGGTATACCGTAAACCCACACACACCAACTTGTACCTGAACGCGAATAGTTTCCATCACAAAGCGCAGCGGATGGGCATACTTAACACACTGGCCCATAGAGCAGTCTCTATATCGGACCCGGAGCAATTAGACACTGAATTTCAACACCTGAAGCTCACCCTCCAGCAGAATGGATATTTGGCTAAAGACATCACGGCCTCTTTGAATAGAGCAAGACACAAGAAGCAGCAGCAGCAGCCCATCACGGACTCACTAGAAGCGGAAAAACCAGCCACAGCCTGTCTACCATTCACAGGGAAGTTGTCGGGAAAGATAAGCAGACTGCTCCACAAGCATGGAATAAAAACAATCCACAAACCTCCGCCAAAAATCAGGAACAAGGTCAGATCAGTAAAAGACGATCTAGGCCTCAGAGTATCAGGGATCTACCGCATCCCGTGTGAATGTGATGCGGCTTACATTGGACAGACTGGACGCACAATAGCTACGCGTCTTTCGGAACATCAAAGAAGCATCAGATTAATGCAGCCCGAAAAATCCGGATTGGCTGAACATTGCATTGAAAAAAGCCATAGGGCTAATTTCAATAACACCGAGGTCCTGGTAAAGTGTGCGGGCTATTGGGATAGAAGAATAAAAGAAACCCTGGCCATAGCGGCGGAACGCGGTAACCTGAACCGGGACTCGGGTCTCCAACTAAGCGCGGCATGGTCACCGGCTATTAAATTTCTCACCGTCTGGACGATGGGCCGTCATCAGCGGAGAACTCGTCCGCCGAGCCCACCGTGAGACCCAAGGTCATTCAGCCGGAAAGCACAAAGCAAGACGACACGGCAGCAACGTTCTCGCCGTGGTCCGCACTAATAACAGCCAATCGGCGCACAGCTCCTCGGCTGACTCCCTCTGGCACTATAAATTAAGGAGCTAGGTACCCTCAGATATCACTTAACCCTGAAGATGAGGAAGATGAACATCCTCGAAACGTCTGTGGATCACCAACTTATGACCTGGCTGGAAGCCCGAGAAAATTTCGAATTATCACGTCGCCAGGAAAGCTTCAGTAGTTATTTGAATATCTTCTGTTTGTTGTGTAAGACCGCCTTAAATAAATGCAGTCATTTGTTTTCATTTCATTATATTAGTCTGCGGCAGCACTGATAGCACATTATTTTAAAACTCATATCTCGTTAAATATCAGTCCTACAAAATTTTGCATAGAATAAAACTTGTAGGAAAGATTTTTTAAGGAAACCTTCGTTATGTAAAATTTTTCATAAAATCGATAATAAGCGAGATATTTCGATTTAATTCAGGCCCCTTTATAACCCCTCATTTGAAGAACGTATTTTGAATGCTATATAGTCTAAATTCTAAGTGGCACCCAACAATTTATATATCAAATTTCATAGAAATCAGTTTGGCCATTATCGCATGAAAAGGTAACAAACATACAGACAGACTTACAAACAAAAATTAAAAAAATGCGATTTTTGTCTCAGTATAGTTAATTATACATGTTAACACAAATTATTTTTGCAAAAGCGAAAATTATCAGAAAAATTTTGATTAATTTTATTATTAGTATAGATCATTATTAAATTATTATTACTATTATTATTATTATTATTATTATTATTATTATTATTATTATTATTATCAGAGCTGAGATTCCTTTAACATGCCCGATACTGTAAACGACACAGGGACTATTTGTAGAGGAAAGAAAGAGACAGAGAATACCTTTACGATCCCATTCGGAAGCAGTGCTCACATGTACACAGGTACAGTCGAATGTAAAATCTTCTAGCAGGTCAATGAATCAAAGTTTCCATGTGTATTAAATTTTTCATTATTTAGCAACATTTGCACTGGAATTTAACACAGTAAACTGCATATAACTTTCAAAAGTTAATTAAATAAAATACCTAAATACAATACATTTCTATGAATAATAAAAAATAGTAATTACATACATAAAATAATATACTTCTATGCATAGCAAATACCAGTACATAGTTTACTGATCTCTATGACAATAAATTACAATATACATTCTGATTGTATCAAAAGAAACACAGGTGCAGTCGAGTGAAAATTCTTTTAGCAGGTCAATCAAACAAACTTTCCATATGTACTAATTGTTTCATTATTTAGCAACATTTGCACTGGATTTTAACACAGTAAACTTCATATAACTTTCAAAAATAGTTATATAAAATACATAGATACGCTGTGCTTCTATGAATAACAAAAACTAGTAATTACAGTTTGGCATAAATAAATAAAACATACCTCTATGCGTAACAAATACCAGTAAATGATCTCTATTACAATAGATTACAATATACATTCTGATTGTATCAAAAGAAAAACTTCTGCGACGCTCACTCAAAAAAGCTTTATATTCAGAAAAACTTCTCTTCACATCACAAGAGATGACCGGTGCAAAACAGAAGTATGGGATAATCCGGCTTGCTACTGCACTTCCTTTGTTGATTAGTTTCTTATTCTAAAAAATATCCCGAACGTAACACATAGATGCATATCCAGGATTTTTATCAAGAACAGATTGGAGTTTGTATCTGGTTCTCTCCAATTCTAATATTTCTGTTGTTTTACTTACTTCTTGGAACAAATCTTGTATTAGTTGGAGGGCAGAGGACATTTGTATAGTTCGCAATTCCAACTGTGTAACTGTTGTGGATATTGCTTTGAGGTTTCTGCAGATGCTTTCTAGTTGTTCTTCCAGTTGTTTCATCATCAAAGACTTTGCAACTTTAATAGATGTATTCACTTCGCTATTGAAAGTATAGATTACTGTAGTAATTTGTTTGTAATACTTGGCGTAATAACTTAGAGCTCCCAACCACGTACAATAGGCCGTGGAGACAGAGGAAGTTCTGGTGCTATTTCTCTTAGCTTCGCAATTCTAGATGGGGCCTTCAGGAAATCTTGTTCATGTTACTTACAAATGTGTCAACATCAGGAAATGACAATTGTATATCTTCTGCTACCCTGTACAGTCCATGGGCTAAACAGGTAAGATGTATCAAGTCTGGATCGTTTCTGAATGCCCTTAGTTGCTTTTGTCATGTATGGTGCTGCATCAGTAACAAACAAGTACATTATCTCGCTTGATTTCACTAGGCCAGAGAAGAGACAAAGCATTGTTAAAAAGGGTGTTGATTGCAGAATGATTGACTTTGTGAAGTATTTCAGAGGTTGACAGATATTTATTTCCAGGATTATTATATGAAAGTATGCCAATCACAACATGGGCTATATATCTACCAACAACGTCTATTGTTTCGTCAATCGAAACCCATATTTTATTATCTCCAACAGCACTCCTAATGTTATCGAGAATTGTTTCATAACAAGATTACACATAATTTTTGCGAAGGGTTGATTGACATGGGAGTTTCCTACCTGTGTACTTCTCCATGAAATCTTTAAAAGTCGAATTTTCAACTTTGAAAATGGGAATATTATCACTTATCAACATTTTACACAAGTCCATAAAAAACTCTTGTTGGGTACTTGTACTCCATGAGGTGGATGGGAGTTCTTCCTGTTGTGTGGTTTAACATGAATTTTCATATGGTCACTATGTCTTCTTGAATTACAATGCTCTTATTTCCACATTACATACTTTACAAAATACAGTATATTACACCTTTTACACAAAAGTACTCAGCCAAATTTGTTTACCAATATCTGTTGCATGTTGTGTTTTCTTATTTTCGGCATATTTCTGAACAACATAAGACTACGTTCTAACTCTTGTGCTCGTATCAAACTAAATATTCATGTACCTAAGTAAGGAAAACAAACCTTCATGGGACGACTTCCTTTGACATCATGTTCTCATTGCGAGTTTATGGTCGTAACTCTATACGTCAGATTGCAGCTACAGTCTAGACACCACTAACCTATTTTCAATGTTTTGGTTGAAGGAATCGCAGCTCTGATTATTATTATTATTATTATTATTATTATTATTATTATTTATTACTATTATTCACCAATAAGTGATTAACTCTTTTGTACATGCATCAATATTGATATAATTTTTAGATCTCTTCTCTTGAAGAATAAAATTACTAGGCTAATCTCAACTTTAAGCTTTTAATTTTAATTTTAATCTTTAGATGAGGTAACTATTATCAGTTATCAGTTCTATGATTTCAGAGACCTTGAAAAAGAACTTTGTTTCTCAATTTCTTGCCTATTGAATGAAATCTGCGAGAACTGAATTACAAACTAAAATTGACTTGCAAATAGATTTAAATTTTAATACAACATACTGGGAAGTATGCATCTGAAGTCTGGTTAGTGTAATATGTAGCTAACTGGTGATGTACGCAATGGAGGGGAAAGGAACTGGTCATCCTACCCCAATATCTCCTGGCCTAGTTGCCTCATAAGTGATGCCATGTGGTATCACTTGTGATGTTCAGACCTGTCTTCGGACAGTTGACTAAATAACAAACATATAGGAAAGTAGGTTTAAGAGGGGCTAAGATATTTAAAATAATGTGTAAAACAAAGTGTCCTACGCTTACTACAACTTTTGCTGCTAAGAGAGGGCCTATTAGCGGTTTTTTTCCTTCCACTTATGTATGTAAACAGCTGTTTTCACAAGTTACACTTATCAAGTATAAAAACAAGTCCTGCCTTACGGATGGAAATCTTAAAGCACAGTTGAGAATTGCCATGTCTAACATTAAGCCAAACTTTGTCTCCTTTTCAGAAATATGTACAGAAAATAATTGTAGGAAACTGTTTTTTTTTATCTAACCTTATTTTTTATTTCTTTATTTTTTTTATTGGGTTATTTTACGACGCTGTATCAACATCTAGGTTATTTAGCGTCTGAAAGATATGAAGGTGACAATGCCAGTGAAATGAGTCCGGGGTCCACTACCGAAAGTTACCCAGCATTTGCTCCTATTGGGCTGAGGGAAAACCCCGGAAAAAACCTAAACTAGGTAACTTGCCCCGACCAGGATTCGAACCCGGGCCACCTGGTTTCGCGGCCAGACGCGCTTACCGTTACTCCACAGGTGTGGACTTCTAACCTTATTAATGAGGTCTATTTTCTTATAAAATTATTAATGCATCAATATGACAGTATTTGCTTCTTTACAATGAAACTATAAAGATTAATGAATATATTGCATGATTATAGAAAATAACATTCTACCTAGATATACAGTGGGAGGGGGAGGGGGGGAGAGAGAGAGAGAGAAGCAGAGAGTGAGCTATAGAATGACCAGATCAACATTTGCACAAACCACCAACGGTTGTAATTGTCAGCCAAGTATCTCTCTCCTGTGTCCTTACTTGGGTGAATCTCTCAAATGTATATATGTACAGTATGTATTTACTCACACTGCAATGGGTATATACCCGGTGGCAGTGGTAACTAATTACACTCAATAATGACAATAATAAACTTGTTAATTAAAAATACACTTAATAATACCAATAATTAATACTAACAATAATTTATAATAATAACAATAATGATAATAATAATAATAATAATAATAATAGGGAATATCCTAAATTAAATGAAGCACGATCACTTAAAATAACATTTAAAATAAATCTAAATGGGGCAAATCGTAAAACAGCGAATGCTAAGCTCCGCCCACGACCCCTTTCCACTTTTCCCCTACAAGCTCACCACACACTCTAGCAGGAAAGAGTAGAAATAAGGGTTTAGGGTGGGGTGACATCTAGTGGAGGAAAGTGGACCAAAAAGAGTGAATGGGGCATCTAAGAAGCAAAAGAGGAACTTCGTCCTGTCTCCCTCTGTCTCTCTCTTTTTTTTTTTCTTATGACTTTGCAGAGGGTAGTATTCGATCCGTGTATCTTCCTAACGAAATGCACGCACGCTTTGTAGTCATGCTTTAGACCTCTCGGCTGCCGAGGCAAATTGGTGGTAGAAGGGAAAATGAATCTATTTATGTTCAAGGGAACTGCCATAATGTATTGCAGAAATGCAATGTGTGTCGTTTTTGTCTAATGCACATTAATTTGGTTGTGTTGTGTTGTGATGTGTTGTAAAATATGAAATACGTGCGAGGTGGTAGGCAGTGATCCACCGAAGCAGGGCAGATAGTAGAGAGAGAGAGCTGGCGAGCGAGGTGCCGAGCAGCGAGGGTGGGGATAACTTCCCCTACTGGCGTTCGCTGTTTTATGATTTATCCCTCAAATGTAGCATATTTCCAACCTCAAAAATGTATAAGTAAAATACTCTCCAAAAAATTTGAAAAATTTCTAATGGACTTGTTTCTAGATCTTCTTTCCTTTAAAAATAGTGGTCACATACTTTATCAAGTTTAATTGCCAGTTTTTGGGCCCTAAAGTTCTAAGGTCCAGGAGGCTGATGGACAAAATACTCATACAGTAGTGGTATCTGCTGTATCAAAGAGGATTAAAATATATATTTGTTCTTACCAATGGTATGGAAACTCAATTACGCAAAAGGCACAGAAGGCTCACAAAATGTAATTTGCTGTACCAAACAAATTTAAAAAAAACATATTTGTACTCATCAATAGTATGGAAACCAAATGACAAAGAATGCTGAACAAATATATTTTAGTCTCTAATGATTTGGCAGCAGGGTCATGACTAAGGCTGTAAGAGAGAGTACAAAATGTATACAATTCCTTATCTTTTCCTCGAGATTATTGTATACCACTCCTATATGAAGAGTTATGAGCTTCCTTGACCAACCAAGGTGGCATGACAAGAGCTCCTGTGCATACTTACAGGGGAGATGTTTACTAAAGTCTGTGCTATTTTTTTCTGCCTGAATTTTTGGCTTCTCTTTCTTCTTCAGCCTCTCCAATCTCTGACATTCTGTTTCTTTCTTTTTGGAGCCATTTTCTAGAAAAGTATAAAGTGCCGAAAAATCTGACTGGTAGGCCTAATGACAGATTGCTAAATCATACTTCAGTAAATAAAATGTCTTATTACAGTGTACGATGATTTTCAACCTCCTGGTAAAGATGTAAGCCTCCTGTTATAAAAAAAAAAAAAAAAAAAAAAAAGCCAGGAGGCTGACATTATGACCCAGGAGGTTGACATTTTGCACTGTTTTATTTTATTCCTAGGTCATGAAGTTATGTAAGTGATTTAGAAATATCAGTCTACTATATGATAATTTTAGGGTATATTTCAAAATGTTATGTTGACCTATTATATCTTAGAATATTGACATAATATAAGGGAGACATTAGCTTTTTTTTCTATTTGTAAGTTTCAAAAATAATATTAGAAGATGAATCTCACTTCTGTGTTTGATATTTCTCTCCACTTGCATATCTGCTTCAGTATTAAAACCTATATATTTTTTTTTTCCAGGAGACCAACATTTAAAACTCTGGACAAACTTTACAAACACACAAGAAACGTGTAAAGGTGTAAAATATTTTATAGACATCCTACATTAAGCTTTGAAGTACACATTTCGAAATACTAGACCAGATAATTAAGAAAAAAAATTATCGTAGTGTCAGGAGACTGAAATTCTTATAAAAAATGGAACAAATGGTCCAGGAAGTGGCATTTAAGGAGTTCATTTTTTATCACCATTGTATGAAATATTTAAACAATAATTTGAGGTGGGAAATATAAGCCTACAGCCATAAAAGATGTGCGATTTTTTTCAACCTTCATTTAAAGTTACTTTTCGTAAGAGTGGTGTTGAACTTCAAATTAGCAACATTTGAGATATTCACCCACTTCATAGTCTATGTCTCGCATGAAATCACTGCCATTCGAGTTTTGGTCATCAATGGTATATGAGGCGTGTTCTTAAAGTAAGTTCAGTTTTCAATTATAGCCGTCACATCGCTGCAATCGTTATTTTGCGCATGCGTGTTTTCTTCTTCAGTCCTCAGGCAAGCTGTGTATGCAGTTTCAGAGCTTCAGTCCGTATGTGTGTGGTTAGTTGTGATCAGTTGAAAAGTTTAAAGTGATCAAGCACCCCGCCGACTGTGAGATGCGGTCTGTTATCCATTTCTTGAATGTGACAAACATCAAACCATCTGACATTAGTCAACTTTGTGAGGTGTATGGTGATGATGCCATTAGTGATGGAATGGTCAGGAGATGGGTTAGGAAGTTCAACAAGGGCCGCGTCTCTGTGCATGACGAGCAGTGTACCAGTCGGCCATCTTTGATCAATGACGATTTGGTGCGTGCTGTCGATGAAAAAATTCATGAGGACAGGAGGTTCACAATTTCTTCGCTTTCCTTGAATTTTCCACAAATGTCATGGAGTGTTCTCTACAAAATTGTGACAGATCGATTACGATATCGAAAATTGTGCTCACGATGGGTACCCAAGATGCTCACCAAGGAACACAAAACCAAACGAGCTTCCAGTGCATTGAGCTTTCTCACACGTTACAGTGAGCAAGGCGATGAATTTCTTGACCATATCGTGACAGGTGACGAGACTTGGGTGTCTCACATGACACCTGAATCGAAGCAGCAGCCCATGGAATGGAGGCACACTGCATCGCCAAGGAAAAAGGAATTCAAACAAAGCATGTTCTTAGTTAATAATAATAATAATAATAATAATAATAATAATAATTATTATTATTATTATTATTATTTATTTATTTAATCTGGCAGAGCTAAGGCCAGTAGGCCTTCTCTTCTGCCCAGCCAGACTCTAATTCTAATTAAATACATTTGCTTACATACTGAGCTACCCAGGAACTCTACCCGACACCAATCCAATTCCTCCCTCTATGTCCACATACCTCAAAGTGGGCTGACAACCGTCAAGCAACCAACTTCGAGTGCACACTAACTCCGTGTGACTTACATTGTGGTTTTCTGTTAACGAACAGTGACGTGTATTATGCAAATCAAGATTTCAGGTATAACTCCCTGTAAAGTTATTCAAATCAACTTTACAGGGAGTTATACCTGAAATCTTGATTTGCATAATACACGTCACTGTTCGTTAACAGAAAACCACAATGTAAGTCACACGGAGTTAGTGTGCACTCGAAGTTGGTTGCTTGACGGTTGTCAGCCCACTTTGAGGTATGTGGATATAGAGGGAGGAATTGGATCGGTGTCGGGTAGAGTTCCCGGGTAGCTCAGTTGGTAGAGCGTTGGTACGTTAAACCAAAGGTCCCGGGTTCGATACCCGGCCCCGGAACAATTTTTCCCTCGAAATTATTCAAATCAACTTTACAGGGAGTTATACCTGAAATCTTGATTTGCATTTGCTTACATAGTTATTACATTAATATCTAGATCATAAAACAACATGAAAGTAAATAATGAAAATTGGATAACTAATGTTAGTGTGACAATAATAAACACTGGTAAGAAATAGTTATAATAATAATGATAATAATAATAATAATAATATTAGTAGGGTAATAATAATAATAATAATAATAATAATAATGAGATAATTTAGATATTTATCTGTGATATATATAACCATTAAACATTGAGAAACCTGAAACAGCTATTAATGTTGACAGTAATTGTTAGAAAAATATCTCGTTAGCCTATTCTTAAATTGATTTGATGGCTGACAGTCCCTGACATTACTCGGTAGGGAATTCCAAAGTCGAGGAACAGCCACAGTGAAAGAAGATGAATATGAGGATGTTCGGTGGGAGGGAATGGATAATATTGAGGAGTGTTGTGATCGTGTGTCTAGGTTATGATGGGTGGATAAATTTTGAAAACGAGACGCAAGATAGACAAGAGTGGAGAAATGCAATATGTGAAAGAGAAGGGAAAGACAGTGGATTTTCCTACGATCTTCTAGACGGAGCCAGGTCAACATTTCGAGGGATGGTGTTACGTGATCAGCCCGGCGAATATTGCAGACGAAACGGACGCACATATTATGAACACGTTGTAGTCTCTGCGCTGAAGTAACTCTTAGGTCAGTAAGCAGAATATCACAGTAATCGAAGTGGGGCATCACGAGTGTTTGCACTAGCATTTTTTTCATGGAAAAGGGTAGAAAATTCTTCAATCGTCTAAACGAGTGGATTAATGAGAATACCTTTTTGCAGGTTTCTGCAACTTGAATGTTCCAGTTTAAACTTTTATCCATATAAATACCTAGATTCTTTACTGATTCACTGAATCGAATTTCGGCGCCGTGTATTTTAATCGGGGACAAATTTGGTATGGTAATAGTGCTTAACAAACGTGAATGGCCCACAATGATTGACTGTGATTTTTCTGGATTTAGTTTAAGTCGGAATTTCCGTGTCCATGTCCAGATTGAGTCCAGATCATCATTAATTTTAGTTATTGCATCATTTATTTCGTCAGTGTGGAATTTTATGTATATTTGAAGGTCGTCTACATAGAGATGGTGTCGGCAGTATTTTAGAGATTCTGATATGTCGTTGATATAAATTGTAAATAGTAAAGGGCCAAGAACTGATCCCTGTGGGATCCCTGATCTCACGGCTTGCCAAGGGGAAGAACGATTTCCAGCTATCACACTTTGTTGGCGGCCATTAAGGTAAGAGTCGAACCACAGGACAATGTGCTTTTCTAGGTGTAGTCTTCTGAGTTTACATATTAACAAGTCAATGTCTACAGAATCGAAGGCTTTGCTGAAGTCAAGTAAAGTCATTATTGTCAATTTACGTTCGTCCTGGGCCTCGCATAGGTCTTCCGTGATTTTAAGTAATGCTGTACTTGTGTTATGTCCGGCCCTGAAACCTGATTGATAAGAGTCGAGAAGTTTGTATTTGTTTAAGTATTCTGTCAGTTGCTTGTGTACAATGCGTTCCAATGCTTTGGACAGGGCAGGTAGGATGCTGATAGGTCTGTAGTCATTATAAGATGTCGCTGTTTTGGTCTTGGGAATTGGGTGGACAAAAGCAGTTTCCATTGCTGTGGGTAAGTCGAAGTCATAATTGAGGCATTGAAAATGTGGGTCACAGTCGGTAGTATTAAGTCTATGATTTTGTTTAATAACGAAATATTGACATGGTCTGGTCCTTCTGCTTTAGTTGTGATTCGTTTCAGGGCTTTCTTTATGTCAGATTGCGTAATATACCAAAAGTGAAATTTTTCCCTTGAGGGGTTGGTCCGTAGGTTTAAGAGTTCATCGATTGTCTGTTGTTTGTCAATGCGGCTAAGGGTTGTAGTGTGAGTTTTCGTAAAGTGGTCATTGAGCCGTTCCAGTGAGATTGAGTTGTCGTCTACCTGGGTATTTGTCTATCTTAATCCCATTGTCTGCACATGTCTCCAAAGCGTGAAGGGGCTAGTTCCTGGTTCAATAAGGCTGTATGCATGTCAGATTTTAGCATTCCTAACAGTCTGGCTGGTTCTGTTTCTCAGTTGCTTGTACCTGTTAAAATTGGTTTCGTTTTTGTCTCGTCTATATTTTCGATATGCCGAATCTCGTTCAGCCATCATGTTGCGTATGTCAGCAGTCATCCAAGGCGCAGGCAGTCTTCTCACACGTCTAGTTTTTAGAGGAGCATGTCGGTCATACAAGTCTATAATAAAGTTATTTAGCTGTTCTATCTTCTCGTCCACAGTTCGTAACTTCCATATTGCGTCCCAGGGTATACGTAATGCGTCTTCTATTAAAGCAGAATTGTCAATACGTTTTAGGTCTCTATAAGTAGCTATTTTGGTTGTCAATTTGGGACACTGCAATGCGTATATTACATATATTATATCGTGGGAAGATATTCCAGACGCAGGTAGCTGTCCATGTGATTATTGGTGATGATTAAGTCAAAGAGCGTTTCTGAGTAGGTAGTATGATGAGTGGGTTCAAGTGGAAGGATAGTCATATCACAAGCATGGAACATTCTCTTTAGTTGTGTTGTCTGTATTGAGTCAGCGGCAAATAGATTTGTATTAAAGTCACCCATAATGATTACGTGTTCATAATATGGCAATAGGTTCTGTAGGGATGTCTCCAGGTCAGCTAAAAAATTAACCTTCGGAGGCTTATAAACTATACACAGCAAACATTTCTGAAAACTAACTCGTATTCCTACGAAGAGAAATTCAGGGCGAGAGGAATATTCGCCGGGGGATTGGTGAATAACTTTGGGCTCGAGATCCGATCTAATGAAGGCTGCAACACCACCTCCCCGCTTATTTAACCGATCGTTGCGAAGTAGATTGTATCCGTCGAGGTGAATTAGGGAAGAGGATAAAGATGGTTGAAGCCAGGTCTCAGAAATTAAGATGGCGTGCAAGTTTAGTGGGGAAAATATAGCGTAAAAGTCGTCAATGTGTGCTAAAATACTTTGAGCGTTTATGTGTGCGACTCGAAGGGCATTGGGGTGAAAAGAGAAAGCGGCCTGTAAGATATCTGCCGTCTGCTGGGGCAGGTTGTTACTGGTAAGGGGAGAGGAATTATGAAGGTCAGTGTCATTGTCAGAGACTGTCAGAATTTCCGTTTAACTAGGGTCCACTTCTACCAACTCTAAGAATATTACACTACTAGTCTAAACTACTCTACTTCTACCTTTTTGTTAAAAGTTTCAATCAAGACTATCACTACTTTCACAACACTTTTCCTGTCAATATAAACTAACAGCTAGTAAGTTAATATTAAATAAGAAAGCAAAAAAAAAAAAAAGTAGATAGGCTTAAGTACTATGTAACTATAACTAGAATTAACAGAATTAAACCTTGTGTCGTGATACAAAACTCTCGACTTCTAAATGTTGCGAAGATCGCTCCAGCATGCCACACGTCGCTTCGAGTCACCTCTGTTCACTATGATAACACCGTCCTGAGTCCACACACTATTCACTCCAAACTTATTGATGGCTTCTTTCAGGATGTTATGCCGGATTCTGGTCAGGTCTTCTCGAATCGTTACACCAGTTTTTTTAAGTAGGCGCTTATTTTTTAATACTTCACTTCTCTTCCGATAACTCACGAACTTGACAATGATAGGTCTAGGCCTATCATTGCCAACGTCGCGCCTGCCAATCCTATGGCTCCTATCAATATCCATCACATTCACATCTACTCCGATCCGTTTCCCTACCTCCATAACCAACTTGTCGGTGTCTTCTGCCTCCTGTTCTTCCACCCCGAAGATCCTTAGACACTGCCTACGTTGATATTGTTCTAGTTCGTCCACTTTAGCTTCCAGGGCTTCGATTTTTTCGGCCCTTTTTACCAAAGCACTTTTCAACTCACTTATTACTTCGCTATTGAATTCAATTGTCTTCTGTAGTTCAGTCACAACTGAGTTCGTTACAGTTTCTTTTATCAAGTTGGCAAGAACTTGCAGCATACCGGTGTCTTGTAGAGCTTCCTTTACAACACGCTTAACAGTTTCCTCAATTTCCTCACTTTTGTCACACTTTTTAGGGCCCATTGTAAATTAATCAATGCCGAACAACTTAACAGATTAACTATATGTCGCCACTTCCTTAATCACTTTTTATACACCTCCTATGAAGCTTCAAGTCGAGAGCGTTGTTTCAGAGTCTACTCACTATCCGCCATGGCATAGCTATGTCCTACTCATAGAATTCTTGCCTCAGGGTGAAACCATTAATAGAGAAACCTATTATCAGACCTTGAAGAAGCTCCGTCGCGCAATTCAGAACAAGAGACGTGGGATGCTGACCAACGGAGTTGTGTTGCTTCATGACAACGCTCGGCCACACACAGCTCGTGACACTCAAAATCTCATCTCGAAATTTGACTGGGAACAAATTGATCATCCCCCCTTACAGCCCGGATTTGGTTCCGAGTGACTTTCATCTCTTCCTGCACCTCAAGAAGTTCCTCGGTGGCCAACGTTTTGATGGCGACGATGAAGTGAAAACAGCAGTGCGGGAGTGGTTCGCACCACAGGCAGGCGAATTCTACAATGAGGGGATAGAAAGACTTGTGCCACAACTCGATAAATGCCTCAATAATGATGGAGATTATGTTGAGAAGTAATTGAAATGTGGGGAATACAATACAACAAAAATGGTTTGTAAATATCTTCCTGTTTACTTACTACATCCTTTTGGAACTTACTTTAAGAACACGCCTCGTACATATTTCCAAATTTATAAGGTTAAAAACAATACTTCCAGGAACTTCTTATAACAAAAGGTTCTCCTAGAATTCCTCATATCATATCATATATCATATCAAATCATATAAGTGCAGTGTTTGATTTTCAAAGAAATCCTGAGATGATTAAAATTATATGTGGAAAAATGTCTCTAAATCAGTCTTGTCCTGCAGCAATAGTGAACTTTATACAAAAAAAAATCGTATAATGTGGGTGTACTGTGAAAGCAAAGGAGTCCTACACTTTATTTTTCAATGTACCCCAAAGATAAAAATCACAAGGAATCAGGTCAGGATCAAGGAGCCAAAGATTAACAATAAGGACTGTTCTGAAACAATTAGGCTATGTTCTTGTAGGGAAAATTTACTTATGAGCAGTGGTAGAATCCTGTTGAAAGAATTCCATACCATCTCGGTCAGTTCTTGAAAAAAGGGGTATAAAATCAGATTCACATATATAACAGCATTAATTTTTTCTTAAAAAATTCCTTTCCCACTCATTGCACACCATACACCATATAGGAGAATCTGGTTTCTCAGTGGACCAATAGCAGTAATTTTGTGAACTTACAAAGACGTGGAGATTGAACCGAACCTCATCAGAGAAAGAAATAAAATATGGGTCTATTTCTCCACCATGTCCATTATTCACAACCAATTCACAAAATGTATGCCTTTTCCTAGGTTTACATTTCTTCCGTCAAAATCATTTTTTCCTTCATATGCCTCTCATATGTATTGGTAACATTTCCAGTCCCTCGAAATTTACGTAGTAATTTACGGATTGTATCACGAGTTGAACTTTTCACACCAGGAAATCTTCCTGCAAATAGCATTTGAACTCAACAAATGGACTCTCCACATACCTCTGTAAGAACCACATAGGCCTACGAACACATGATGTCCTAGAAAAATTAAATTCAACTAACTTATACACATTTTAAAGAAATACTGCACTCCAGATATACACATGCCTTGTTAAAATGGCTCAATGAATCAGAATAACTAAGAACATGCTGCACATGTATGATGCACTTTGACCTTGACATGCTAGGAATCAACCAGTACCGAGACACCACGGCCCACGTTAAACTGAGAAACCCAGTACATATTCATTCAATGACAGATCCTAATGTTACAATTTAACCCTTTGAGTAGATATACAGAGAGATCAAATGAGGTGTGGACAAGAGCGACAGGTTTTTTGGATGCTCTCGCAGCAGGAAACGGACAGTGTATAGTCATGGTAACATAACCATACACGCTTCCATAACTATTTTAAAGTGTCTTACAACTTTATTGATGGAGGTGCTGAACTGGCCGCCTTCGTTGTCCACATTTTGACACCTCTTTATGAAATACCCCATAACCCAATGTAGTTCTGGTCGATTAATGCTATTAATTTTGTTGACGAATATCATTTTTCAGTTCTAGAGTGTGTGGGGTACTCCGTCATGGAGGGGTACTTCATGAATCGTATCAGGTTCCTCAGCACTCCAATAGCAATTGTTTTATGAACACACATAACCATGGAGGTAGAACCATATCTTGTCTGAGAAAAATATTAAATGTGGGTCTATTAATTTATTATGAATATTATTCAGCATCCACTCATAAAATGTACACCTACGTGCAGGATCACCCAGTTGAAGAGTATGTATCTTAGTTATTTTATATGGCTGCAACTTTAATAATTTAGTAGCTTTTGCACAGAGCCATTAGAAGTTCACACTTGAAAAAGCAGCCTAAGTGATTTTCTAGAAGAATGTTCCAAGCGATGATCAATGTCATCTAATGTTTCTTCTGTAGGAACCCTACGTTGTCTGTCTTGTTTCTTAGGCTGAACACTTCCCGTTGCCTGAAATTTGTTATAAAGATCATAGATTGCTGTAAGTGATGGAATTTTTACACCCGGGAATAGTGTTACAATCATAAATATATACACGCTGTTCAGATGAAAACATATGATTAGCCATTATACAGTTTAGACTTATTTACACTTTCACTTTAAATGCACAAGAAAACACTGCATGTACGTCACTCAACAGTCACTTTTGGAGACTGATTCACTAACCTTGACGAGCCAGGACGAACACATAATTGTTTGAATCATCATTACAGAAACTTGTATTGTTGTATCACTGCGACTCTACACTGTCTGTTCCCCACCGCAAGAGCATCAGCAGCACACAGTGAGAACCCCATCTCTCCCCCTCCACACCTCATCTGATCCCTCTATATCAGCGGTTCCCAAAGTGTGCTCCGCGGAGCCCCAAGGGCTCCGCAAGTAAGTCTTAGGGGCTCCGACCGCGGATGACAAGAAGCGAAAAGTACTTTCTCAGAAAGTAGTTTGATTTATTCTTGCTAGATAGAAGCAGCAATAATAATAGATCTACTATAGCCATTAGTCATCAACCAGTGCTCAGTCAAAGGGGGATAATAAGAACTGTAACCTTACTTTTGAAGAAAATAGTGCGAATTCTTTTGGATTGAATTCAGAATATACTACACATGATCCTGCTTCAGAGTTTACGATGCCTAGTATAGAAGTACAGAAAAGAAAGTAAAAAACGAAAATATTGTGATTCATATTTGGATATGGGATTCACTAGTTTGCTGATGGACGTCCACAGTGTGTGATATGTAACAAAGTTTTGCCCAATAGTTCTATGTTCCCTGCCAAGCTTAGGCAGCATTTTGAATCTCATCCTGACTTCACAAATAAAACTGCAGACTACATCAAAAGAAAATAATATGACGAACTCCATGCAGTTTAGAAAAAAAATTTATCTCGTGTAAAGACAAATAACTATAAAACACTGGGAACGTCGTACTTGGTTAGCCATGACCTGGGTCTTACTGGTAAACCTCATACCCTTGCCGAAATTCTTATAAAACTACTATTAGTGAAGGTAGTGAAGTGATTGGTGGACGAAAGAACTGCAAACTTGATCTCCAGTGTGCCCTTATCAAATAACACTGTGCGTAATGGGATCCAGGATCTATCAAATGATGTTAAAAATACCATAATTTCCCGTATCAGTGAAACGAAATTTTTGCTACAACTTGACGAATCCACGGACGTTGCCGGATTAGCTGTGCTAATGACGTATGTGCAGTACGAATTTTCAGATTCCTTTCATGAAGAATTTTGTTCTGAAAGCCATTGCCATTCTCCACAAGAGGTTCTGAATTTTTTTCCCCCTGTTAGATGTCGTCATTGAAAACTCGATACCGGTACCATGGTATTATTATGATGTACCGAAGTATATCATAATAATATTATAATATGCGTAGATAATCACCTAGTGATTCAAGACGGCGCTCATCCCGTCGGATCCCGGCCACTTAGTCACTCGTAATGAGTGCACCTCTGTATATAGTGCATTGGACATTGTGCCACTGTCACATATTCTGTGACACAGTATATGAGGTTAGGCCACCAAAGGGAAAACTGAAAGATAGAACTTAAAGTGAGGGGATTCGATCTTGCATCAGAATTGGAATTCGGCGTGGCTTAGTGGATAAAGTGTCAGCACATAGAGCTGAAAACCCGGGTTCGAGTCCTGGTGCCGAAGAGAATTTTTCTCTGTTCTATCCATCCTTCAGCGATACCATGGAACAATTGCATTAATGTACGCACAGAAGGTGCAAAGCCCATGGTAGGTCCTGTTGTTGGCGGTGTTACAAGGATCAAGAAAGTTTAAAAAACTGCACAAGTAGTTATTGTGTACTACACCGACATGCCCTCGCAAGGAAAAAAATACCAGCGTTATTAAGGCATGTACTAGACAACGTCGTCTAAATTATCAACTTTGTTAAGGCACGACCTTTGCAGTGTAGGCTACTCAAAATTCTGTGTGAAGATAGGGAAGTATACACTAGCCATTGTTATTAATTATTTATTACACATAGTTGTCGCTTGATATGCGTTGTCTTTAGTTTTGAATGACCAAAAGAGTTTGCAAGCAGATTATTTGAATGATCAGGAATCGTTGTGCAAATTATGTTACTTAGCACACATTTTGTAAAAAAATAACGAATTCAGCACATCCATACAAGGGAAACAGAAAACTATATTCAATGCTAATGATAAAATTGCCGCACTGAAGAAAAAAAATATCGTTCTGCATGGAAAGAGTCTAGAATAAGAATCTGACATGTTTCTCATTGACTTCAAACTTTACAGAAGAAAATAACATAACAATGAATAACTCATTCATAGCAATAATAAAAGAGCACCTTGACAATTTTCTGCAAAATATGAATTCATACTTTCCAAGGGAAACTCAGGAATCGATTCGAAACAAATATGAGTGGATTGTAGATCCATTTTCAGTGAAGTCAAAACCATCAGCCCTCACTGCGACAGAATATGAGGTCCTTATAGACATGGTTTCGGATAGCCTGTCAGGCATCATTTAAAAGCAAACCACTTCCCGAATTTTGGGTTCAGTTAGGGCAGGATCTTTCGATATTAAGATCAAAAGCTAAATTGATCTTACAGCCTTTTGGTACTACATACTTCTGTGAAACGGCCTTTTCGAAGTACACGGCTACAAAAACATAATATCGAACTAGTTTGGATGCAGAAGACAATATGCGTCTTCAACTGACTGTGACATCGGACATTGACAAACTCTGTCGCAAGAAACAGGCACATTCTTCACATTAATTCGGGTGTAAATGTAACCTTTTAACATTTTTTACATATCTTAACTACCGGTACTACTTATAATTATCATTTTGTACATTTAAATAATATTGTCTCCAGTTATTTATTATTATTATTATTATTATTATTATTATTATTCATACTTTCGTATACATATCATGTGTATTATGCTTCATAGAACATATACAGATAGAACTAAACACTAAACATGTCTTGGGGCTCCACGAGAAACTTTTGCTTCAAAAAGGGCTCCGTGGCTGAAAAAGTTTGGGAACAACTGCTCTATATAAATGGCATGTGTTAGTATGTAATTGATTACAATCTGTGGTGTAGTAGTGTGTTTTGATTCTTATACAATATTTGGTACTTTTTCACCAAAGGGACAGATAGAGAAAAGTACGGCATTGAAGTTGTAGGATTTGCTGTGGACAAATTTTGGTCTTATACAGTGGTTTAAATATCTCATGCAATTATTTCTTTTGTAAGAACTTTGTTAGTTTCTTTGACATGTAATTGGGTCATTCCATGGTAAGAGGGACATTTTCCTCTATTTCTGAAAATGGTATATTTGTGTTTATTTTTTTATTGTAAGGTTGTCTACCCTTTAGACTTCCTGTTCCACATTTAGAATTTTTGTGGGAAACAATTTTCTTTGTTGTTTTGCCTCCAAGAAGATAGCAACATAGCCTGTACATTTTATTACACAATTTTCAATAACTTGAAGGTAAGTTTTTATTCAATTTTACAGTAACATAATATATTAGGAGTTTATAATTTTCTTTCTTATACTTTGAGGTACAAAATAGAACAAAAAGCATGTCTATAGCTGCTGAATGAACAGAGTATTATGAAATTTAGAAATTGCATATTAACGTGTAATGTGACAAAATATGTTATTTTTTTAATTAAAAAGCAATAAATGCCATCCATTTTCATTAAAAATCTGGTATTACTAAATAGAGATAAAGAATATTATTGGGTGAAATTAGCAGCTTCGTATGAATTTTATTTAATATGATATATCAAATTAAATTAGTGTAATGTGAGTGACGCTTTTAATAGTAATACAGAAATTATAGTATGCTGTTTTTACAAATTTCAGGAGAAGCAAAGTACCTGACTTGGTTTTGGCGAGGAAATAAAATCTGACATCACTGGACATTGTTTTCATTCTGTGATTCACCAAAATGCCATCAACCTCTGCTGAGAGAATGAGAAAAATGAGGCAGAAGCTTAAGGAGGAAGGTAATTATGATAAATATAAAGAACAACATACAATCTGTGTAAGTAAATATAGAGAAAGGAAGAAAGAGAAATTGAAGAACTGTAAGATGGAAGTCAAGAAAGCAATTGAAGAAGAGGAAAAAAGAAAAAACAGAGAACGCGTTGTCAGATTTAGGCGCCTAAAGAAAGAGAGGGCTGAGACAAAGCTCGCAGAACAAGACCACAATTTCTGTGTCTACAAAAATTCAAGTTCCCTTGGGAAGGCTACATCTCGTGCTCGGAAAGCTCTTCCAAATTCACCACGCAAAAAAAGGTGTGTTGTGAAAAGATTATTTGAGACTTATGTAGGAAATTCAAACTTGAGTGAGGAAAAGTGTTCTACAAATCAAAAAGGATTGGATATAAGTACTGTCACTGCAGTAACTGAATTTTACAATAGAGATGATGTAAGCCGACAAGCACCAGGACTGAAAGATGTGAGAACTATACATAAACCAGATGGTTCAAAGGAGAGAATGCAAATCCGGCATTTATATTCATCACTTTAAGGAGACACATGCCCTCTTCATCTCAGAACATGGCAGTATCATTGGCAAGAGTAAATTTGCAGACCTCAGACCGAAACATGTTCTGCTCAGTTGCCAATTACCACATAATGTTTGTATGTGCAAGTACCACGAGAATTTCATTTTGGCTGTGAATTCTTTGCACAAAGTAGTTCCTGCATGCCCTGCTTACTCATCGTCTTATCTGGATGAAATTGTATGTCAATCAGCAAAAGAAGATTGCTGGGTGATGAAATGCGCTGATTGTAAGGACAGGTTGTACAATCGTATGCAGGAAAATGTCTTTAATCAAGAGGCATCCACACTGAGTTGTTCATGGCACGTGTGGAAAGAAGAAGGACGTTTCACCAGAGTACAGGAGGAGGGTAGTGCAGCAGATCTGGCAGAATATATAATTTCCTTGTTGCCCTATTTCTTGGAACATTGTTTTGTGAAAAGAGAACAGGCAAAATTCTATAATGAAGAAAGGTTAATGGCTATGTCTTCCAGCTTCAAACCAAATGTAGCGGTCGTACAGGTGGACTTCTCTGAAAATTTTACATGTTCTGCACAAGATGAAGTACAAAGTTTTCATTGGGTGCAACCTCAAATCAGTTTATTTACTGTAGCAGCCTGGTATTCTGGAGAACATCATCCCATGGTCATAGTGTCTGATAACCTGGATCATACAAAACACACTGTGGTTGCATATATGGACAGGCTACTTGAAGAAATTCCAACTGAAGTAAATGAAGTCAGTGTTTGGTCAGATGGACCAAGTTCGCAATTTAAGAATCGATATATTGCAGCTAGTCTGAAAGTGCTTCAAGAAAAGCATAAACTGCAGGTGATAAGATGGAACTATTTTGCCACTTCACATGGCAAAGGCCCCGTAGATGGCACGGGTGGCGCTGTGAAGAGGCAAGTCAGAACACACGTCTTATCAAGAAAATCTCAAGTTTTCAACGCAGAAAATTTTGTTGAAGTAGCCAGAAAAGTATCGTCTGTGAAGATAATTGAAATGTCTTCTGTAGATATAGAAGAAAGAAATCAAAAAATGAAGGTGGATAAAGTTTTTGAGATAGCACCTATCATTAGTGGAATCACTAAAATCCATGCCATGTATCTTAAAAATGAATTGGAAACTTACTTCTTATCAAAGCATAGTAATATGTCGAATAACTTGGAAGTACCGGTATTACAAAACATAGACTGTACACAAGATGTCAGAAATGGGAAATGTGTGAAAGTGGAGCTGCAAGGAAAACACAACATCTCGCATTATGCTGCAATTTGCCAGTCTTCAATCGATGCTGAAGGTGAAGTGAAGGTTGCGTTTTTGAAAAAGGTGGGAGAAAATAAATCACGCTTTACTGTCAATGAGAGAGACACAGCATTTGTGACTAGAGAGCAAATAAAGTGCATCCTTCCAGATCCTGAATTGGAGTGCAGGGGTAACAGGATATATTATAAATTTGAAATGGATATTAATGTTGCTTAAATGTAGTTGTCGTATCTACTATGATCTGTTTTCAATATGCAAATATTATATACGCATTTGTATTGGATTTATTACATGATAAATAATTGTAAATCAATCATGTTGTTGATTATGTAATGTGAGTGACGAAAAACTGTAATGTGAGTGACAGATAAAAATTGCATTTATTAATTTCAGATTTACTCCAATAAATTAAAACTTTTGCTTCAGTAATCTGTGTATCTTATTAATGTACAGCTGAAAAATTATGTTTCCAGACCTTTTACAAGAGCAGGAATCTTCATTTTTTTTAACGGTGAAATTTATCATATCATCTTCCTGTAATGTGAGTGACAACATTTCAATTTTTTCTCCATTTATTAAAACCACTAAATTAAAAGATAATATATCAAAATGTAGAGAATTGAATGAGGAATAAACATGTTTTATTGATGTTTTAAATTTACTTAGGAAAATAGAATTTATGGTAAAAACAATGTGGGGAAATAGTCAACTTGTAATGTGAGTGACAATGGAATGACCCAATTGCGTATTAATTATTGCACAGATACATTGTAATACATGGACTGGGGTTTGAAAATTATATTTTATGTTGCGTAAAATAGCCACAGAATTTAAATAATAAACCTCGACTTCACGGTAAATAATTAAGGCTAGGGCCACTGACGCACAGTTTCGGGTTTTTCCCCTGGACCAATAACAGGCCTACAATGCCAAAGTGGCTCTTCAGCATCCATAATTATTTACTCTAAAGTAAAATATGGGGGGCAAAGGCTAATTGGAATTTTTTTTTGTCTCTGATCAGGTCAAAAGCCGTGACAGAACTGATATTTAATCCTTGTGGTAAATTTCGGTGAAGTCCAGAGCGCTTAATTAGTCAAATCCACTCTCCTCACCTCCACACTGGAGCCCCCTAGGGTCTTTTAAGATGCGAAAGAGAGAATAGTATACAGAAAGCAACGGGAAGCTACTGCATTTATCCTTCACAAGAAAAACTGCAAACATGGCATGATGAGCCATTCCACGGTAAAAGATTCCAGATGTAAACTATCCCCTCATTCGGACATCCTGGAGGGGGATGCTTGGAAAAAAAACATTATGAAGCAACCCAACAGAGAGAAGAAAAAAAGATAGAGGATTGGATCGTGGAATGTGAGGACTCTTCTGCAAGCAGGTAAGATGAAAACTTGAAGGAAGAAATGAGAAGAAACAGAGTGAAGTGATGGGAATATCAGAAATGAGGTGCGAAAATAGTGGTGAGTTGGTGAGTGATGAATTTAGGCTATTTATTCAAATGGTGAGTGCAAAGGAAGTCATGATGTATGTATGTATGTATGTATGTATGCATGTTTGTATGTATGTATTTATTCACACTGCAAATGGGTATATACCCTTTGGCAGTGGTAACTAATTACACTCAATAATGTAACAATATTTGTGTATTATTGGGATCATGTGTGAAAAATAAAGTGATATCAGTGCATTATGTGTATGACTGAATGACAATTGTGAGACTACCAGGGAAGAAAATAGATTTAGTGCTAGTGCAAATTTACATGCCAATAGTGGATTAGCAGACGAGAAAGTGAAAAAAACCTATGACTTGATAGGTCGACTAGATAATGTGGACTATGACTAGACGAGATAGGCCTAGTTGAGAAGGAGAAGAAAATCCTAATGGGCGACTGGAAAGCAGTAGTAGGAGAAAAATAAAATTGAAGAACAGTTCAAAAATATGGATTGGAAAAAGAAAATGACAGAGGAGAATCTTTGGTGAATTTCTGTAAAAGAAATGAAATGATTGTTGAAAATACATTATTCCAACATAAATAAAGAAACTGCATGAACATAGAGAAGAATAAAGAAGTGTATATTATAGTATTTGTGGGACTAGAAAAGACATTTGACAGAGTGGATTGGAATAAACTGATGGGGATCCTGAAGAAAATTGGCGTGGACTGGAAATAAAGGAGTCTTTTCAGTAATCTTTATATGAAACACTTTACCAGGAGCAGATAATAAAACAGATAATGTCCTGCTGATAGGTGAAGTAGATATTCGTCTGACGAAGATAAGAGGAAGACAGGTGACAAATTGAAATGAAAAAATTGAAGAATGAAGAGAAAAGAAGAAAATTTGAATCACATTTTCAAGAGAAAGCCACTATATTAGAATCCACACCTGAGAATAGTAATGAGTACTGGACTCATCTAAAAAGCTGTGTACAGACAACAGCAGAAGAAACAATAGGATACAGAGAAGGTATGAGAATTATGAAACCTTGGGTCACAGGGAAAATGTTGGAGAAGATGTGGAGGAAAGGAGAAAATCAAAAAACATCAACACAGAAGAAGATAGAAGAAATAACTGAAAACTTAACTAAGAGAAACTGACATGTTGGAGAAGATGTGGAGGAAAGGAGAAAATCAAAAAACATCAACACAGAAGAAGATAGAAGAAACAACTGAAAACTTAACTAAGAGAAACTGACAAGGCAAAGGAAGACTGAATAAAGAGAGCTGTAAAGAAATAGAGGATCTAGAGAGAAAAGGAAATAAAATGTTTGGACTTCACAAATAAGAGCAGAAAATCCATGTGGTTCATAGAGGACATCAGAAATGAAATAACATACTGTACAAACCAGGAATACTGAACAGATAGACGAAATATGTAGAAGAGTTATATGAAACAGAGAATCGTCGAAATGACTTCACTGTAGAAGATGAAGCAGTCATATCAGAAGACGAAAAAGGATTTTCTATTTTAAGGGAAGAAGTTGAACTAGCACTTAGGGAAATGAAGAATGGGAAAGCAACAGGAGTTGATGGAATCTCCATTGAATTAGTGAAATGCTTGGGTGAAGACAAGTAAGGAAATTCTTTCCGTCTCTTTCATTATGCAATGAAATATATGAGAAAGGCAACTGGTCTGAAGATTTTACAGAGACAGTATTGCTTCCAATACCGAAGAAAAATACAGTAGAGTCTCACAAACTCGACCTAATGTGGATTGAGAGGGTGTCGAGTTACGAAAAATGTCGAGTTTTATGGACTCGTAGAAGGGTTATATGAGACGTGTAGTTGCAAAATCAGATAATCACTTTTTTTTCGAAAATGAGTTAATGTTATATTTCATATCTTCATATGATTCTACAACTGATATAGCACTGTTATGCTCCAAAGCCAGATACATCACATGGATTTGTATGATGAAAGAATAGTACTGGTTGCAAATCCTTGGTTCCTTGCAAACGTTTTTCCTTCATACTGAAAAATTGTTTTAGTGATGTATCTGATTTTGCAACTGAATGCCTCATATATAAAACACATTATTTCAGGATACAGTATATTAAAGAACTAAAATTTTTTAACATACAAAGATGCCAAAAGAAAACATAAAATCTATTCTAAAACATTTTTTCTTAAGAATTCAAAAACTTAACATATATGAAATTATTGGTCTTTACTGGCAAAAATCTGGTGATGGTGGTTTGTGTCTCGCACTCATTTCTCTTCTGGTGGCTTCATCACGCAGAATGTCAGAGGAACAGAATGTCCAAGGTAGATGAGCCTTGCTCCTCGAAGTAAAAATTTCTGCAGTGGGTGATGAGTAATTGACGAGAGCTGCCCACTTTCAAAAGCTGCTATCTGGGGTAGATAGGAGTTTTCCTGTACAAGTCACTTGTCGCCAGGAATGTTATTATGTATTACAGTACAGAACATTCCAAAAATTACTGCCTCTACTCATATCACTCGGCCAGTGAAAGTAGAGAAATGAAATAAAAAGATCTATTTCATGATTTATCCACAATAAAAAAAAAAAGAGAAGCTTCTGCAGATATCGAGTTTTACGGAACTTCGAGTTTTTGAGAGTCGAGTTTCCGGAACTATTGCAATGCCAAAAAATGTAATGAGTTCAGGACACTGCAATGCCAAAAAATGTAATGAGTTCAGGACTATCAGCCTGATATCATACTCATAGAAGATTCTTCTGCAAATACTGAATCGACGTTTATATTCTAAGATGGAAAAACAGCAGTTTGGCTTCAGGAAGGGAAAAGGTACGAGAGATGAAATTGGACTGCTACAAACAATCAATGAAGGATCCCTAGAGAAGAATAAAGAAGTGTATACAGAGTGTGAAGGGTATAAGTACCATTATTTTAACTAATGATTATTCATGTCATAAGGAAGAAAAAATGCCACTACAATTTTTTTCTAATTGCAATATTTAAGTTAACTAATTCTTAAAATTTAAAATTATAGACTTTTGCAATGTTGCTGGATGGGGAGGAAGGAGTTTAGAAGTACACAGTACAGCTCAAGCAGGAAAGAGGGGGTTTAGAAGTACACAGTACAGCTCAAGCGGGGAGGGGGGTTTAGAAGTACACAGTACAGCTCAAGCAGGTGCAGACATACCGGTACAAAACAGATGCTCTGTTCTAATGCAGGAGCGATCATGACAATATTGTTTACATAAAACGAGCAGCACATACAAACTTTCAATCTCATTAACATTATGGTAAATTTACATTTTATGTAACAATATTGCTCCATTTTTTAATTGTACGTCTAAAGAATAAACAATAATGGTTTTCTGCACAAAATCACACGAACTTTCTTTCTAATGCAACATTTTAATCTCTCCAGCTTCTGTAAAGCAGCATCATTTTAAAACAAATTTCTGGTTGTGTCATTGTCGAAACGGGGTAAGAGACCTCTAGTTTCTAATAATCATTGAGAAACTGCTACAGAAGTTCAGCGATTAGGTAACCATCTTTGAGGAAAATGTTGATGGTACATCCTTCTTGCCTCACTTGAATTATGACGACTTTCTCCATAAATTAATAACATACGATATTCCTAAACTGTAAATCACATTGTAAGTTGTTTATCGAATACCCTGTATTGAACTGCCATCCACTCGGCAGTAGAGCTATAGACAGGGAGCTTGAACTCAGCTGACTCATACTCACTCTATGTCTGTGCAGAGTACTGCCTGCTGAACATTGCCACGTCTCTCACGCCAGAATATTAACAAATTTAAACATGTATTTTTATTTAATTTCACGAAAACATAATAGAACACACAGATATTTATTTAAACTAGCATTAAATCTTTGCTGGATATACCTACTGATGAATTGTTTTCGTAATTTTACTAACATTATAAGCAGTATAACACAAATTAAATAAAATAAATATTTTTTTCTGGGAAAATTATGAAGTTTTGACCCTATTTTGTATGGACATTTTTTGATCCCGTAGACCATCCCCAACGACTGTGAAAAGGACAGCACTTATACCCCTTACACCCAGTATAGTATTTGTGGACTTAGAAAAAGCATTTGACAGGCTAGATTGGAATAACTGATGGCAGTCCTAAAGAAAATTGCCATGGATTGGAAAGAGAGGAGGCTGTTCAGTACCCTTTATATGAAATGAGTCAAAGACAGGATAGGAGATGAAATGTCAGAAGGAAGCCAAATAAGGAGAGGAGTGCTTCAAGGACGCCCTTTAACACCTACCCTGTTCAACATCTACTTGGAGGATTTAGTGAAGAACTGTTTTCAGGGAGGAGTGATAGTAGGCAGAGGAAGAAGAATAAAGTGCATAAGATTTGCTGATGATATGGTGCTCTTAACAGAAGAGATGATACTAAAGAATATGGTACTGGAACTAAATGATAGCTGTGAGCAGTATGGAATAAAGATAAATGCCAAAAAGACGAAGACTGTGGTCATAGGAAGAAAAATAAAAAAAGGTAAACTTGCGCATTCTAAATGAGGCAATAGAGTAAGTGGGCAGTTTCAAATACTTGGGGTGTACAATAAGCAGTTACACGAGCTCCTGCCAGGAAGTCAAAAGGGGAATAGCAATGACAAAGAAAACTTTTAATGGAAAAAGGAGCATCTTCTGCGGACCTCTGGAGATAGAACTAAGGAAGAGACTAGTGAAGTGCTTTGTATGAAGTGTAGCATTGCATGGGGCAGAAACATGAACATTACGACGAAATGAAGAGAAGAGACTACAAACATATGAAATGTGGATATAGAGAAAAATGGAGCGTGTGAAATGGACAGACAGAATAAGAAATGAAGCTGTGTTGGAAAGAGTGGGTGAAGAAAGAATTATGCTGAAACTGATCAGGAAGAGGAAAAGGAACTGGTTGGTCATGGGTTGAGAAGAAACTGCTTTCTGAAGGATGCACTGGAAGGAATGGTGAACGGGAGAATAGTTAGAGGCAGAAAAAGATATCAGATGACAGACGACATTAAGATATACAGATCATATGAGGAGACAAAGAGGAAAGCAGAAAATAGGAAAGACTTGAGAAAGCTGGGTTTGCAATGAAAGACCCGCCCTTGGCCAGAACACTATGAATGAATGAATTATATGAAACAATGAGTCAAAGTCAGGATACGAAAAGAAATGTCAGAAGGAAGTAAATTTGGGAGAGGAATACAAGGATGCCGATTATCACCTACCATGTTCAACATCTACTTGAAGGATTTAGTAAAGAACTATTTTCAGAACATGGGAGAGGTGATAGTAGGAGGAGGAAGAAGAATAAAGTAGCCTACATAAGATTTGCTGCTGATATGACGTTGTTTGCAGAAGAGGGAACGATACTGGGATATGCTACAGGAGTTAAATGACAGCTGTGAGCAGTATGGGATGAAGATAAATGCAAACAAGACGAAGATCATGGTTGTCAAAAAAAAATGTAGAGGATAAATTTTCAAATTCGAAATGAAGCAATGGAACAAGTGGATAGCTTCAAATATTTGGGGTGTAAGCCTACTATACACAGCAAGCATTCTGCTGCCAGGAAGTCAAAAAGAGGATAACAATGGCAAAATAAGCTTTTAATACAAAAAAGAACATCTGCGGACTTCCGGAAAAAGAACTAAGGAAGAAACTAGTGAAGTGCTTTGTGTGGAGTGTAGCATTGTAGTGGCAGAAACATGGACATTACGACGAAGTGAAGAGAAGCGAACAGAAGCATTTGAAATGTGGATATGGAGAAGAATTGAGCGTGTGAAATGGACAGACAGAATAAGAAACGAAGCTGTATTGGAAAGAGTGGGTGAAAAAAGAATCATGATGAAACTTATAAGTAAGAGAAAAAGGCATTGGTTAGATCACTGACTGAGAAGAATCTGCCTACTGAAGGGTGCACTGGATGGAATGGTGGATGGGAGAAAAGTTCGGGGCAGAAGAAGGTAACAGATGATAGACGACATTAAAATAAATGGATCATATGCGGAGACTAAGAGGAAAGCAGAAAATAGAAAAGATTGGAGAATGCAGAGTTTGCAGTGAAAGACCTGCCCTTGGGCAGAACATAATGTAATGTATGTATGTAATAGTTCATTTTACGACGCTTTATCAACATCTAAGGTTATTTAGCGTCTGAATGAGATGGTGATAACGTTGGTGAAATGAGTCCGGGGTCCAACACAGAAAGTTACCCAGGATTTGCTCATATTGGATTGAGGGAAAACCCCGGAAAAAACCTCAACCAGGTAACTTGCCCCAACCAGGAATCGAACCTGGGCCACCTGGTTTCGCGGCTAGACGCGCTAACTGTTACTCCACAGGTGTGGACTGTATGTATGTATGTATGTATGTGTAAGTCAAGGATTTATGGATTAAAAATGTTCAAAATAAATAATAAAGAAAACATAATTAAAAAAAAAAAAAATTATAAGAGATGGTATAGGTCTCGCAAATATGGATTACCGACTGAAGGAATGCGAATCAAACACTGCGATAAGGAAGGGCGGGCGACAGGAAAGGTCACGAGATAACTTGAATGATATTCAAGAGTACAGTCGGAAGAGAAATGACATTGATAGAATCAGTCTTGCGTTGTGATAGTTACATTACGACTTTAGGCCGGGTGCACACAGAATCGAACGCGACGCGACACGGCGCGGCGCGATGCTACGTTTTGCTTTACAACGCCTCGCGACAGCTTAAAACTGTCTGCTCGCGACAACTGATTTGCTGGCTGTGGGATTGGAAAACTGGCCTAGGCTAGAAAATGGTGTCAATAATAGAGGACTGTCTATATGAAAAATTCTATTGTATTTGCTTATTATTTCCTAAGGATGTAAGCTCCTAAAAATCTATGCGATTGAAAGAGTCTTAAAATTAAAATGTACTGCACAAACGTCATTTTTTATGGTTATGACTACTTCACGACTCACAATGAAGAAAAATAATATATTAAATCAATAATGAGTGATAGTATAGAGCAGAGAATTAGGCTTACTACAAATTACACTGGTCAACAGTCATATTGCGCCAGACATAAAACTAACAAATTCTTACTACTGTAATTTCGACCTCCTGAATTAAAAAATAACAAGCAAAATGTTCCATCACTCCGGGTTTTCGAGATGCACAATATAATTCATTTTCTATGCATTTTATTTAAAAAATCACCGTATTTCGTGTGTAACTATTTTGTTTTACAAATGTGAAGACCCATTATGTGAAAACAATATTAGTATAAGTAGGGCACCATGTTAGAAGCACTTGTAGAATGGGAAATTATTTTATTGCCCTTCTACGAGTCTATTTCGAGGGAGTGAAACAGGTTCACGGTATAAATTCACTTGAGTTTACCTGATTTTACTTGAGATGTGCATTTCTTTCACGCTGAGCTTTAATTACATTACTGTAGTTTATATTTTGCAATATATCACCATGTCAAAACCACTTCTAGAAGCGGAAATTGTTTTATTGCCCTTTTCGGTTCCATTTGGAGGGGAAGAAACAGGTTCGCCGCATGAAAACGCTTCAGTTTACCAGGATATTTCTGTGGTGTTAGTATTCTGTGTAAGACGTGTATTTCTTTAAAGTGTGCTTTAATGATAATATTCAAAGTACGAATGGTTTATATGTGCGGATTTGAAGGTTGTAGCATTGCTTTTTGGAATGCAATTAGGCTACACAAAATTTTGCTGCTTTCTGTACGAACTGGAGTCGCGCTCGAGATATTTTATTTTATTTTTATTTTATTTTTATTTATTTTATTTTATTGGGTTATTTTACGATGCTGTATCAACATCTAGGTTATTTAGCGTCTAAATTAAATGAAGATGATAATGCCGGTGAAATGATTCCGGGGTCGAGCACCCAAAATTACACAGCATTTGCTCGTATTGGGTTGAGGGAAAACCCCGGAAAAAACCTCAACCAGGTAACTTGCCCCGACCGGGATTCGAACCCGGGCCACCTGGTTTCGCGGCCTCAAAGCCAAGTAATTTTACCCCTTTTACACAATTAGTTAGGGTTAATGAAGAATTTTGTTAAAGGGATAAATTATAAAACTGAAGCAATTAAAAATATCCAGGAAAAATTTCCTGCTATTAATAATCCGTGGCGCTACACCCCATGAAGAGCCAGACCAACCAGCCGGCTGCTGGCCTCACGTCCACATGCCAAAACAGAGGTGGACGATCATCCAACTAGAATGGAGGTATTGTGTGGTTAGCACGATGATCCCCCCAGTCGTTATATCTGGCTTTCGCTACCTATCGTAGCTTCCCAAGTGCATCACGATGCTAGGTGGGCACCGGTACCATATACTGGCCGAAATTTCATGAGAAAATTTCTTCACCCATGAGGACTCGGACCAGCGTGCATTCCTTAACATTTCCTGCTATTAGTGATTCAAAAATAAAAGAGGGAGTTCTCAATTGACCACAAATTAAAGAAATAATGGACAATCACTTCGAATCTTTGCTGGAAGGAAAAGAGACAGCCATCTGGATTGCATTCAAGGAGGTTGAATTAATTTTCTGCATAACTGTAGAAGTGAGAACTATGAAGAACTAGTGATTAATTTACTGTTGGCATAGGGGTTGTAAAATTTCCCTGAAAATTCACTTCCTTCACTCACATCTTGACTTTTTTTTCCCGAGAATTGTGCGATTTCAGTGATGACAATGATGAGCGCTTCCATCAAGAAATTTCAACTATGGAAAAAAGATACCAAGGACAATGGAATACCAATATGCTAGCAGACTATTGTTGAACTTTAGCTCATGATGTACCTGATGCCTAGTGTAAAAGAAAATGCAGAAAAAGAAAGCTGCAATCTTCTGAACAGTGAATATTTTGCCTTATTGTCATTATATAAAACAATATTTTGAATAGATATAAATTCCAAAAACCGTAACCAACAACTGTTTTTATTGTCATATTCGTATTCAGGAGGCTCAAATTATATAGAAAACATATAGCACATGCGTAGCGCAAAAAAAAAAATGTTAACATTTGTTACGCAGTGTTATTATTATAAATTATTATTCACCTGGTGCTTTCATCACATTTGCAATTTTTCACATATTTTCAGAAACCACATTATTCTCGTGATATTGTTTCAAAGATTGTACAGAATGTATCTTTCGTGTACTAAATCAACTTATTTATCCACATTGAGCTCCATTATGAATAATGTGCACTATACAATAATAGTATTTTTTGTAGATAATGAAAGCATGTAATCATAGCCACTACTAACGCATGCGCAGTACACTGCAGCTATCAGACAGTCTCCTCGCGACGAACTTCTAGCAGTCATTCGATGTTGTCTCTTCGTGTCGCCTTGTGTCTGCTCGTGACCATCACGCCGCGTCTGATTCTGTGTGCATCGCATCATAAGAAATCAATGGGAGACAAGTACCACGAGACAAAATGTCGCGTCGCGCCGCGTTTGATTCTGTGTGCACCCGGCCTTAGTTTGTTCTATTGCATATGAATACGTGTCTTGTATCGCACGGTATTAATATTTCATTCGTAAAACATATGTTGCGCGTTTAATTAGCTTAGAATTTTTGTCTTACTACGTTCTTTATTTCCACAGCGATGTCTTTATTTGTTCATATTCTTGGCAGAGACAGTACTTCAATCGACTCACACTTCTCCCCCCTCGGAGTGCCTACAAACACACGTCAAAACAGACAGCAACGCAACCATTGGTTTTCGGTAATCGTTTCTTGCGCGAGATATAAATTCGTACAACAGTGATAAATTCAAATGTTTATTTTTGAAGGCGCGCGCGCTCACGCACATATACACACACACACAGTAATAAAGATTTTAAGTTGGCAGCAGAAACGAGTGGCTTACAGCAATATAGGGCATATTTTTTATATTGGCCCATACCACACACAGAACTGACGTCTGATTTAAGTTTCTTTATGGGTTAGATGGGTTAAATGAGAGGATAGCTAAGAGATATTAAGCCGAAGTATGTGACAAGGTTAGTGGGTTATTTGGGGGGGGGATTATTTAAGTGATACGAGACCGAGGAATTCTGTAGTGTAGGGAGATACCGAAGTTTCTACCAATATAGGATGTCAGCGAGCTAACAAAAAATATTATGTACGCCTACATATAAGCATAACGCGCCTTAGGTTGTTAGGATATCGTAAAACACGGATATCCGAATCTCTTATACATGCGGAAACTGTACAAACTAGCGCTGAGATAGTTCCGGTGATTTCAAAAATTAAAATCATTGAATTTGTAAGGAATTTTTTGTGGACATGCAATTGATCGTATATGCAAGGCATAATAAAAACCTAAACTAACCAAACCTAACCTGTCGCAGATTCGTATATAAGTTACAAGATGTAATAAGCGGAGTACGAAGGAAACTACCTCAGCGCCAGTTTAGCCATATTGCAGACAGAAGACTCGCTAATTTATTGTATGATACACATTAACCTGCATTCTAGTCCACCACTGTGAAGTAACGCTTAGCACACCTGACTGTGAAACAAGCCCCGAGTTCAAATTCTAGTTGGGACAAGTTACCTGTTTGAGGTTTTTTCCGGGCTTTTCCCTCAACCAATTGAAGCAGAATTGCTGGGTAACTTTCGGCATTGGACATCGAACGCATTTCGTCATCATTAATTCACACAGCCTATCATTATACATACCATAGCCCGGGTTAAGTTCACGATGCGGCGTGCTGTACTTGTACAAGAGCGCGGCCGTTCGTCTACCCAATCATTCACAGAATAGGAGCAATAAGCACAATAAGCCTCAGGCTGCAGTGTAAGCCTTCGGGTCCCTCCTCCGTACAAGAAAAAAAAACAGCATTCTAATAATTAGGCTTATGTAAGTCTAGCCACATTTACGTAACATAAGTAGATACACGACTGAAAATTATTATTTATGTAAATCATTATCGTACATTCCAAGGTAGCAGAATGTCGGATTCTCATTTTAGCGAACTTGGCACTTACTCTATCCGATCTGGGTGTAACTTAGGGCAAACCGTGGAGATCTACAAACCATAACTAATTCATATTCAAATATAGGTGCGCTTCTGTGGTAAGAAAAAATGTATAACCCAATCATTTTATCCTACTAACTAGATCTGAGCAAGACCACTTACTCCGGTTAGTAGCTTTAAAATTGCATGGGCCTATATTTAGGAAATTCTGATATTTAAGTTAAGTTATTGTCGAACACAATTTCTTATAGTACTAAAAAAAACCTTGCCTGTCTGGTTTGATACTTTATTTACCTGAAGATGTTTAATTTCAAGTACTTTTGAAGTTAACCTTAGCACATTTTGCGGAAGATTCCGCGAATAACTCAGCATTACAGCCATCACACGACCAACTATAAAATTATCTTATCACACCCCACCACTGATGGTACGAAAGGAACTCAGGGCCACCGTCGCCAACCTGTATAGACTAAAACTCCCTAAAATGCCTTGTTTTCTCCCTAGATCTCAATAAAAATCCCTACTTATAAATACAATTTTAACATCAGATTGACTGGTGACAGACTACAGTCGCTAACAACTCGTTGGTCACTAATCGCGATTAGCTCCGATCAAGATTACCGAAAATGTGGTGGCAGCACAGTCTAGTATATACAGTCACGAAGCTCAATACTTAATAAATATGCATTCACAGGTAGTTTCTGACCACCAGGATCGCTACTATCGCCTCATCATAGACCCCTTTCCATAACAGACGATAATGTATGTTCGGATTTTCTATTTCAGTATATGGAGCTCAGTGAAATATTATATTATAACTTTATTGCGTATCGTTGCTAAGTTTTATTTAGTGTAATGTGTCCATAAGTTCCGTCTACTTTTTCTTGTATAATATGTTGCAGAAATAATTACAAAACTGTGTTATTTTAATGTGAAGAGAATTCCTATACTACTCCACAAGAATTGTCTCACTTCATTCAAAGGCTTCCAAATAAAAAATCTCCAGGCCATGATCTTATACCCAACATTGTACTAAAGAAGCTCACCAACAAAGCTCTTACTTACTTGACGATAATTTTCAATGCTGCCCTTTTAATTGGGTACTTTCCTCGAGCCTGGAAGCTTGCTGAAATCATTGTTTTTCATAAGCCTAACAAACCTAAGCACTTGCCATCAAGTTATCGACCTATTAGCTTACTGCCCACGTTATCGAAATTGTTTGAGAAGGTTATTCATCATCGCATTTGTAAATTTACGTTCCAAAACAAGATAATACCAGATTTTCAGTTTGGCTTTCGTCCAAAACATTCTACAACACACCAACTGCAAAGAGTCACTGAATCCATTATAAAAGGCTTTGAAGAAAAACAGTATACTGCCACTGTGTTTCTGGATATTGCCCAAGCATTTGATGCTGTTTGGCATGATGGTCTAATGCTAAAATTATATAGAATTCCTGACTATCTCACACGCATCGTGAAAAGTTTTTTATCTGAGAGTCAGTTCTCAGTACGTATAGATGGCATTAAATCAACGCTTCGTCCAGTTTTAGCCGGAGTACCACAAGGATCTATACTGTCACCACTTCTCTTCAATATCTTCACATATGACATTCCATGTTTACAACCGTCACACATAGCTATGTATGCTGACGATAGTTCTCTTTTATTCCCATAGTAACCTAAATACTGCAATCAGCACTCTTCAGACATCCTTACAGGAGCTGTCTAAATGGTTCTCTGACTGGAGATTACTACTCAACATTACCAAGACAGAAGCTAAAATCTTCTCTTTAAGGCCTATTCATAATCCACCTCCTTTGGTTCTTCTAAATGAACAAGTTACATGGCTCTCTAGTCAAGAAGCTGTCAAATATTTGGGAATATTATTAGACACGAAACTTACATGGAATGCCCATATAACTCGCATTGTTACACTAACCTCTTCTAGAATTCGAAAATTATACTCTTTGGTTAATAGAAGTTCACAAATTGGATTGGACTGTTCAATGCTACTCTACACCTCACTTGTACGACCTCTTTTAACTTATGCAGTGCCAGTGTGGGGGACAGCAAATAAGACACACATGCATCGCCTACAAGTTCTCCAGAACAAGTTCCTGCGTAATGCAACAAATGCCCCCTGGTTTGTAAGAAATCAACAACTGCATCAAGAATTGAGAATTCTTCCACTAGAACAGTACATCCATTCAATGTCAAAATCTTTCTTCAACAAACTTCCTGGTGTTCCTGGAGCTGTGACATATAACATTGGAGCAAGATCTTGTCAGCCATCTCGACTTAAAAGGAAACTCCCTCAAGACATCCTTCTTAGTGATACTGACGACTCTTCATAATTTAACACAGAAAATCATCATATTTTTGTTCACATAATTCACAAAAATGTTTAATTAATTAATTTAAATTAATTAGAGAAGCCTTTAGAGCCAACCTCAGCATGATATTCTGCATGTGATATTCCATCATTTAACAGTGGTCTGTATAGCAAGTTTGCTGGTCGACCAATATTAAACATAAAAAAAAGATCCTTATATGCAAGGAGTATCACTACAAAGGAACTACCTCAGCGCTAGTTTAGCCTACTAACATATTACATTAATCAGACTTCAGACTGGAGTACCGTAAGAAACTAGTAAATACAACTGAAATATAGAAAAATTGCTTTTACAAGTTATCATACATAAGTTTATGCTTAATTGTAATGTATAACAGAGGCGGTTTTTCGGGTGAAGCTCGCGAAGCGGCACTTCAACTGTTTACTAAGCGCAGCTTCACTTATTTACAAGTATTTTAATATTTTATTTTATTTTATTTCACTTCATTTTTGTCTTTTACGTTCTGCCAGAGCCTTCTTTAGTTACAAGCCGGAACATGGGTAGGTTTGGCAACGCAGAGTGGAGGCGGGAGATTTTAAAGTGATATTGTGTTTGCTCATTGCTTTCGTTATACGTAACGAGTATTTTTTCAATATTACTTCATGCACAAGGGTAAGGTTAAAGATTCAGAGTAGTGATGTAAATTATTACGGGTTCGAAAATAGTGTTTTATTGCAATCAATTAGCTATACTTCAGAATACGGCGTAAGTAAACTACTTACATCCAAAGGCTGCCACTTAAACTAATTACAAAAAGAAACATATTTTTATTGATAGTACGAAGGTAAATAAATAAATAAATAAATAAATAAATAAATAAATAAATAAATAAATAAAAAAGATATTCCTTGCACCGAAAATAATAAAATCAATAATGCAATAAAGACGTAAGTTCCTACGCAGTATTCTTAAGTTCCATTCAGTTAACAAATTTGCGACAATGTTTAGCCGCTTAATGTTGTTTCACCTCTGACGTGAAAGGTGTAGGATATCATATGCATTTTAATTTCATGTGATTATGTCGTGTTTTTCTATAAATATTTCAGATGTCCAGGAAGCCAGTTTTAGTTTGAACCCAGCCAGTCACCATAACAATACTGTTATCCTAAATTATTTGTTATAAACTTTTTAAAATATAATTTTAAATAACAAGCTAAGAATGTAAATTACCGTATGCAAATAGGCCTAAAATAAAATGTAAACAGAAGAAACTATTGACATACCTATTATAATAAAAGTATGACGATGTAAATACAGTTAAGCCAAGTAAAAAAATCTATGAAAAAATGAAAAAACATACCTTCAACACAATACGTAACAAAACGCAACATTATCTATTAAGTACATGTATGTGTCAATTAGCGTAAACTCAGTGAACTTTAAATCCTCTAAAAAAATACGAAGTGAAAAGAAACATGTTTATACCTAATTTATTACAAAATAAATAATATTAATAAACAAACCTTGAAAACCAACAAAGTGATTATATGCATCTACAAATTATATGTAGTTCTGACGTATAGCAGGCATTCCGAATCTTCAACAAAACTTCAACATTTATGGGATCACAAAACAGCTGGTTACAATGAATTTGAAAACCAACGGCGTAACTTTATTGATATAGGAGGCGAGACCCAACAATTTGGCTAGAATTCTGATATACACAAACCACAAATAAGACTATAAAAATGTAGGGAGAAACTGCACTTAGTGTCCCGCGAGTACAATTATGAGACACTGCGCATGCGCAAGACACAAACAAGTAAAGGAGCTACCACACCATAGATACAGCTAATGCTCTAATAGTAACATGTACTTAAACCGTTTTAGCAGGTACATTTCACAATAGCTGAGACTCAACATAACAAATGGCGGCAGTTATATTGCATCGTTTAGGGCCGTTTTCTCCAAAGTTAGTTAAACTTGGGATAAATTAAACCCGTTCAACTTTACTATTCAGTTTAAACATGCTTCCATTTTCTCCATAAATATCTGGCAGCCCACCCGTTTAAACTAATGTTGGCACTAGACGCTCATGGCTTCTCATGTGTTGGCTACACTGAACAATAACTTGATTACTGATGGCGCGTCAACATCTCAGCTGTTTACAGAAAATTAATCCTATAATCAAATCAACGCAAATAAAGAAGGAATGCATCTACTAGTTTCACAAATAAATAAATCATTTATATCCATGTGAAGTGGTGTCTATCATTTAATCAGTAGTTTTCTTGAATTTATTGGAAAGCATTCTCGATTCCACTTTTCTATGATAGGCAAGATCGTACAATAACTTGTGTCTTGTGTTAATGTGTATTATCTGATGGCATATGTGGATCCATTTTAATATAAAAATTAATTTCCGTTAGTGTACTCCTTTCCCTCCGAAAATCAATCTTAATTAATTTCAAGAAGACAACTTCCAGCTTTTTAATGTGTTCGATAACCCACTAAATTAGGCCTACCTGATGATCTTTATAATTCTAACGGAAATTGCTTTTATTTTTAACATTGTAGTATGTGATCTAATCTATTTATGTAATATTCACAGGCCCTAGTTCATAATTGGCTAGAATGGGCAAATACCCAGCGCAAGGGAGCAAGAGAAAGTATTTTAAGGTAGGATGTTGAAATAATTGTTAAATACATGCTCAATAAAAATTAATATTTATAAATAATGTAATAAAAACAGCCTTTTGTTTGGTGAATTGGCACAATTATTGTTTCACATTTTTGTTTGGTAATAGAATGGATGAAGTTAAAGAAAGAGGTTAGGGTGCCAACATTTGCTCTGTCCAGTTTTCCAGTGACCGAAACCCAGGGCCTAAATATTCATAATAGGTGCCATCCTCCTGTATTATTTTTATTTCAGTAAACGGTTGGTTGCACTGTATGATTGGTTCATCGTCCATTATGAATTTTGATCAGATTATCATAAGCTGATTAATGTACACTGTAAGGTCCTGTGTTCAGAAATGGAGAATTCAGGGGGAAAAAGTAAGAATTTTAGTCTAGTAGAAATTGATTTACTGCTCTCTTTAGTTAGTACAAAGAAAGATAGGAACAACTGGATAATACGCACGGCAGACCAATATCGATAGTCGACTCTACTCACTGGCCACTAGTCACCGGGCCGTACCGAGCCGTATCAAACAAAATATAATCGAAATGGTGGTAGTCAAATTCGCGACTATATTCTTAGATAATTCACTCCATTAGTCAAGTTCAAGGTTTTATGTAGTACAACGGCGGTTTTTTGAATGCATTAAAAGAAAATGAAGATGTAATAAGATAATAAACTAGGTTATCACAAGGAAATTAACAGGAAAAAAGGTGTGTTTCATGGAATACAATTAAAATGACGGAAAGTAAATTTCCGGTTAATGTTCGCCAAAGCGTAAAGTACGTAATTATGACGGCGTTGCTGTTTTATTTCTGGCCTATAGAAAAATACCTAGCCTTTTACGAAAAAAAAATTTAAGGACCTTGAAATTATTCACTGCTTTCATTATAGGCCTATTATTTTTTAACAATATTACGAATCAAAAACTGTAATATTATATAATTTTAACTACTACATGGACGAATCAAATCAAGCTAACCTAACCTAACCAAAGCTAACCTAAGCTAACCTAACCTAACCTAACCTAATCTAAGCTAAGCTAACCTAACCAAAACTAATCTAACCTAACCAAAGCTAATCTAACCTAACCTAAGCTAAGCTAATCTAAGCTAACCTAACATAACCTTCGTAAATGCAAGGCCTGTAACCGGAGCAAGAAGGGATCTCAATCATTTAATCTGCAAGTACACGCAAAAATAAATTCAAATAAGGATCACGCTCCCACTGCATGAGAGGTCCGCGCATGAGCTACAGCAAAACTGTTTCTGTCCCGAGCCTCTCATTTAAGGCACTCGTCATAATTTACTCGCAATATTTACGCAAATACACATTGTCGCTAACAGTGGTGCTATCTCTCAATAATGTTCAGAACGAAGGAGGTAGACAGAGAGAGAAAAAATTTCTCCCGCCAACTACGCCACACACCAACGTCATGTTCTTATGTTGGTGACATTGTGTATTTACTTAAATTTGGTGGTAAACGTAACGGCACGGTTCAAAGTGACCGTGCTAATTCTCCAGTATAGCGGAAAGATATATTAGAATGTAAGAAAACCGATAGTATACCTTTAAAAGACAGAAAAAGCTTGGCAAGAGCTAGCAGAGAGTTTCAATGAAATTAGTGGAACTGTAGTACGGTAAGAGATTGGAAGATATTAAAGGGGAAGTATGAAAACCTCAAAAACACCTGTAAAAGGAGATTTTCCGAAGATAAAAAACACACATAGGTGCAGGTGGAGACCCAAATCAACCGAACTTAATAATAACTTATATTAAAATAAAAGAGATTATTGGCACAATACGACTTGAGGGGCTACCATCTGTATGTGACTCAGATTGTACTGGCCAGTCATCACTACTCCCATCTGTGGAGCACCCATCTGCAAAAATTGGAAAAGCACAATTTCCTCCTCAAATCCAATCAATTCAAAATTCCAGTGTAATTCCCTTTTCATCTGTGAATCTATACAAGTCTGTAGCTTCTGAATCCCAAGCATTTGTCGCAGGTGACGATTCAAATCCCACTGATCAGGTAACTGAAGATATACCAATATAATAGTATTTCAGGATAATATACAAATTAATGAAGTAGAAGCCATTCCATGTAGCAGTCAATTCAGTATTAGGGACTTAAGGAAACCTACTTCCACTCCACTCCTAGTAAAGAAGAAAAGACCATAACAAGACAGTTCATTGGCAGGAAAGAAACTTATGGCATTATGGCAAGAAAAACAAGTTCTGCAGTTGCAAAAACAAGCAATAGAGGATCAAATTCAATTCCAAAGGATGGAACATGAATTTAAAGTACCGGTAACATATATTATGAAAGAAGAACATACAGTGAAGGTGAAACTCACAGAACTTTATATAAAAAAATAAGGAGTTTGATCTTGAGATGAAAAGAAGAATTCTTGAACTTGATGTTAGGAATAGGGAATTGGACCTTAAAACAAACAGCTAACTGAAATCACAACATTTTGATGTAGTTATGGTGTTTATTTTGTTCAAATCTATATGTTCTCCTTTATTTAAATTAAAAATTGTAATCTAACGTATTAAATCACTTTAGGTACTGGTAACTTATATATTTAAAGACAGTATTGATAACTTTAGTTTTGTAGTAGTTTTTAGTGGTCCTAATATGTTATGATGTCATTTTGATATTTTCATAAAGTCATTCGGTTTATATCATTCACTGTATTAATAATACCATAATCAACATATCACATCAGGTTATCATGCTACTTAAAACAGAAGATATTTAAATTTATGTAGCTTCTTAAGTAATTGAATAACAAGTTAATCAGTAGGTAGTTTAACTTAATTCCAATTTAAAAACAAAATTTATTGCATGTTATCACCTATCACATAATTTATTTATGGCTTATTTATAATATAGTAATAATACATAAGAAAAAAACAGTAGGCCTAGGCCTAATTATAACATGACATCAAAATGTTCATAAATCAATTGTTAGTTTCATTTCTAATTATTTTAATAGCATGAACATAATATGAAATATACAGTATATTCCCTCCAGCTAATTTCTTATATGTTAGAAAATAAACACGCTGCATATTTCTAGTAATTAGTTACGTTCTGTCATTGAAATCCGACATTGATATAATTTTGATACAAATGCAGATATATATCAACTTGTAACATCACTGTGTAATTAAAATAAAGTGGGATTTTTACATAAATTGTGACTACACTATAAAGTGTTAAAATGTTTGTGTATCAGTAGTAATATTTTATACAACACAGTTACACTTAAGTCAGGTCATCATTAGATTCTATATTCTGGAGGTTGTGTTGCATCTAAAGCTACACCACACAAGATAATAAGTCAGGTTTAAAAAAAAATAATAATTTAGGCTTAATAATTATGGTGTAAGTTACTGGTACTCCTTAATTTTCAGTGAAGTAAAGTTATAATATATACTTTTGAAAATATCCAAGTTTAACATGAATAATAAACAATGTTACATGTACTACAGTGAATGAAACTTATTTTATGTTAATTTAATCTCTTCCTTCACTGGTTCACCAACAAATCATGGAAGTACTGATGGATAAGGTGGTTTCGCCTGATATTATTTTCTGCTACATTTCGGTGGTTGTTAGCTGCTTGAGGGAAGTTATGCACAGCATTAATGGCATCCAACTGGTCATCAGTAACAGGAGGTATATTTTCATTCTCATTGCAAGCTATATTATGTAAAATAGCTGTTGCCGCAATTACACTTTGAATTCTGTCCAATTTTAGTCTGATTCCAGTAGCTAAAACAGCAAATCTTCTTTTCTATACCCCATAGCTCTCTCTACTGGACTTCTAGTCCTTATGATGGCCACCTGAAAAAGTTGTTCCTCTGGCGTGTGTGTAATTGTCAGTGATGTAATGAGATAATTTTGTACAGCATATCCACTATCTCCAACTAGAATGGCTGCACCAAATTCTCCATCTTTAAATCGCCTCTTAATTATTGAAGAATTAAAAATATGTGAGTCATGAGATGAGCCTGGCCACCTAGCCACAATGTCTCGAATCAACAAGGAAGAATCAGACACAGTTTGCACATTAATTGAAAAAAAAAATCCTTTCGATATCTGAAGATTTCTGCATCTCCTCCACCTGGTGATTGTATTTTCACATGTGTTCAGTCAATTGCACTTATATAGTTAGTATAAAATCCGTGCTTAACCCTTGCCGTTCCTTTAGGTTTTGTTGGCATGTTGATATAACGCTGTGACAAATGTCCTATAGCTGTAGAAACTTTTGCAAGGACTGAGAGAACAGAGACTGGAATTAGAGTACAGAGAGTGGATTGAGAGGACAGAGAATGATCTGAGAGTACAGAGAGTGAACTGAGAGAAGATAGTGGACTGAGAGGACAGAGAGGAGCCTGGGAGGATAGATAGAGCACTGTGGGATAGGGAGTAAGCTAAGAGAACAGAGGGAACAGAGACTGAACTGAGTGACAGGAAGGTGGAGAGCGAGGATGGTGAGTAGACTGAGAGATCAGAGAGTGGACTGAGAGGACAGAGAATGATCTGAGTGTACAGAGAGTGAACTGAGAGAAGATAGTGGACAGAGAGGAGCCTGGGAGGATAGATAGAGCACTGTGGGATAGGGAGTAAGCTAAGAGAACAGAGGGAACAGAGACAACTGAGTGACAAGAAGGTGGAGAGCGAGGATGGTGAGTAGACTGAGAGATCAGAGAGTGGACTGAGAGGACAGAGAGTAGACGGAGGGGACAGAGAGTAGACTGAGAGGAAAGGAAGTGGACTGAGAGGACAGAGATTACAGAGAGTGAATTGAGAGTACAGAGAGTAGACTGAGGGGCAGAGAATGGAATGAAGGGACAGAGTGGACGGAGACGACAGGGAGAGGACTCAGACAACAGTGTGTAGCCTGAGAGGATAGGGAATTGACTGAGAGGATAGGGAATGAACAAGAGGAATGGGAATGAGCTAAAAGAACAAACAGTGAACTGAGAGAAAAGAGAGTGGACTGAGAGGACAGAGAAGGGGCAGAGATTACAGAGAGTGAATTGAGAGTACATTGTATGGATTGAAAGGACGGAAAGTGATACAAAGAAAACTGAGAGGATGGAGCGGGCTGAGGAGAAAACGAGTGAACTGAGAAGATGCAGATTGGACCGAGAGGACAGAGAGAGAGAGGACTGAGGTAGTAGAAAACGGAAAGGAAACACAGTGGACCGATATCAAAGAGAGTACCGATACTGAAATTACAGTGAGTGAGCACAGAGAGGACTCAGAGGAAAGAATTCTGACTCGCAGTTGCCCCAGTTCACTCTCAGTCTTCTCTCTATCCTCTCAGTCCACTCTCTGTCCTCTCAGTTCACTCACTGTACATTCAATCCACTCTCAGTTTTTCATCCCACTCTGTTCTCTCAGTCCACTCTCTGTCACCTCAGTCTACTCTCTGTCCCTTCCCTGTTCTCTCAGATCACTCTCTGTTCACTCTATGTCCTATCAGTCCACTCTTTGTCTTCTCAGTCCACTCTCTGTCTTCACTCTGTCCTCTGAGTCCACACTCTGTGCTCTCAGTACACTCTCTGTTCTCTCAGTCAACTCTATCCTCTCTGTCCACGCTCTCTTCTCTCAGTTCACTCTCTGGTCCCTCTCTTTTCTTTCAGTTCCCTCTCTTTTCTTTTAGTTCCCTCGCTACCCACACAGTGCTCCATCTATCCTCTCAGTCTACTCTCTTTTCTCTCAGACCACTTTCTGTTCTCTCAGTCCACTGCCTATCCTTTCATTCCACTCTCTGTAGGCCTACTCACAGTCCACTCTCTGTATTTTAGTCCACTCTCTGTACACTCAGTTCACTCTGTCATTTCTGTGCCTTCTCTGCCCTGTGTCCACTCTGTCTCGTCTCAAAGTTCAGTTCATTAAGGAAAGAAAAGAGTGAAAATAAAACAATGACTGAGAAGACAGTGACGACTGAAATTTAGCGGAAGGGGTTCAATATGTAAGGTTTTTTTAGATTTAGATTTTCCAGCAAATCCTTCATACCCACATTAATGAATTTTAATTTTGAGGGGCTCGAACTAAGGAGATACGCTCACTAGATTCAAACTACAGTCCGATATTAAACGGAGGGGGTTCATTATGTATACAAGTTTAGATTTTTCCTGCAATTCTTTAGTCCTGCAATAAGCAATTATACATTTTCAGGATTCGAACTGAGGAAGTAATTCCGTCATTGGGTTAAAACTACAGACTGTAATGTGGAGGAAGATTTGCATTGTGTATACAAGTTTTTAGTTTTTCCTGAAATGTTTTATTCCTTTAATAAAAAATTATAAGTTTTCGGGGCTCAAACCCAGGAAATAATGCCGTCACTGGGTCCAAACTACAAACTGTAATTTGGCGGAGGTCGAGCAGTATGTACAAGTTTTTAGATTTTTCCTGGAAATTTTTATGCCTCTAATAAACAATTTTATAGCCTACACATTCGGTATTCGAACTCAGGAAATATTGCCGTCACTTTGTCCAAGCAAGAGACTGTAATTTGGCGGAAGATGTGCATTGTCTATACAAGTTTTTAGATTTTTCCTGCATTTTTTATGTCTCTAATAAAGAATTATAAATTTTCGGAGCTCAAATCCAGGATATAATGCCGTCACTGAATCCAAACTACAGACTGTAATTTCGCGGAAGTGCAGCATTGCGTGTACATGTTTTTGAACTTTTCCTGTAATTTTTAATACCTATAATGATGAATTATATATTTTCGGGGCTCGAATTCGGCCTTAATTGGTTCCTATGTTGGCGGTTCCATAGGTGAACCGTTCCTACCTACTACAAACATAATCTTTGTAATAAGACAGCAGTATTTTACACTCTTTGCGCGTCTTGTATAGTCGGAGGCACCGATTTTGGCAGATGACCTCGATGACATTTCCAGTAGGCGAGCCAATATTGTTTGTGTAAGCTGCGAGAATGAGATGCGATAACATTCTGAGTCGTTCATATTTTCATAACAGCAGCTCATATCAATTATCCTTATTATGAAACACACCACGGTACAGTCCTACTCAAAGAATACCTTTAATAAATGTAAATGACTTCCGTTCGCAATGATTTTACAATACGTCTCCTACATTTTCTAAATTAAATTAATTCTTAATTAAAAGGAAAAAGCATTGCATTGCGCATATATATATATATATATATATATATATATATATATATATATATATATATATATAATCCTACCCTTACCAGATCAATATACAAGATTTGTCCAGTAATAATCTAGGGATCGTCTACTGGTGGTGCGACAATTCAAGTTAATAAAAGTACGATTCTTCTTAATAATCAAAATATAATTTGGTTAATTGGGTAAAATTGCATGCTGCGGAAGTTAGATTTATATAAGAGTATAATAAATAGGATTGTAATGGATATTACAAGGGCAATAATTTCTTCACACGCACATTGTGAATAAAACAGAGAAGAAAGCATTTTAAAATATTCGAAATCGTACAAAATATCGGAGAAACCAATTTTCCCTGCACAAATTGCACCAATTGAAAAATATAATTACCATTCACAATAAATACTGTATTTTATGGATTCTAAAAAGTTGTTTATTAATCTAGAGGTATTGGCTAATGACTATACTAAATTCCAGCACAACATTCATTCAGAATATGTAGAAATTACACTTTGGATTTTACTAAATGTATAGGCCTACTATCAAAAGGTGTTACATACCCCCTTAAATACTGTACATGTGTTACCTGTGCGATATCCGATGTCTAATTCTTTAAAATATAATTCATAGTACTGAAACTGCCATATTGAATTCGCACGTAATTTTCGTCTCGAAAACTCCTAAGATATCTAATTTAATTTTTCACCCATTTTTGTCCCACTCCACCACTTTAGTGACAAAGTCGGACTAAATAATACCTTATTCGTATTCTGTGAAAGCAAAGATCCCCAGATATCGACTTTCAACGAGATCGGATGACATGAGATTTCTCACTCCCTTCTGCCTTTTCATCAGTACCTTAGGATATGGTATTTAAAAAATCTAAGAATGTTTAACCAATATTGTACAGAGTAATCTTCATTTTAAATTTTACGTCTCTAGTTAAATATAGTTTAGTGAATTTTTTAAATCGTCTACTTCTTTCTCTCTCCTTTCTGCTCGGAAGTAAAAAAAAAAAAAAAAAAAACTGAAGTTATTTCAAGGGAGTAGCCTACATGAAATTGAATTTTTTTACTTTCCTTATACATTTTAGAAACAATTCTGAGAGATGAGATGAATAGTCTAACCCAATTTTATGAGTGAATCATTGTTTAAAGTTAAAGGCTGCACTTCTGATGGTTAAAAAAAATAAATCGGTATAATTATTTTGATCATTACTGCCTCCTATTTTCCATCCCTTAATGTTCGTATTTCGTAAAACTCAATCTTATCTATTGACTAAGGATTAACATATTTCCATATATATAACAGATTATGTTTCCATTTTGTACAATATTCTGGTCACGAGACATAATCATATACTTTGTCTTTTCGGGATTTACTACCAAACCTATCGCTTTATTTGCTTCAAGTAAAATTTCCGTGTTTTCCCTAATCGTTTGTGGAGTTTTTCCTAACATATTCACGTCATCCGCATAGACAAGAAGCTTATGTAACCCGTTCAATTCCAAACCTACTCTGTTATCCTGAACTTTTCTAATGGCATATTCTAGAGCGAGGTTAAAAAGTAAAGGTGATAGTGCATCTCCTTGCTTTAGCCCGCAGTGAATTGGAAAAGCTTCAGATAGAAACTGGCCTATACGGACTCTGCTGTAAGTTTCATTGAGACGCATTTTAATTAATCGAACAAGTCTCTTGGGAATACCAAAGACACATATAGACTACTGTGATATTTGTTTAGTTTTTGGAGGTGACTGTGCACAGTTCAATAGAATACTCGGGCGTGCATGTTTACTCTTATGTCCTACCCATTCCACTGCGACAGAGATAACAGCCGATCTTCAGCGGTGAGGACTCGCTCTCCAGTTCACAATAAGAAAATCCATCTGCCAAAATCCCTGGCGCGACCTATACTCTCTGCTCGACCTGCATTAGGTTTTATCGAGAGGAAGATTGGCATAAGTAACAATTTTCGTTACAGTGGAGGCAGATGAGTTAAGGTTGGTAGCGCAAATAGCGCTTGAAATAGGCCTATGTTGGCACTCCTTCAGATGTTACAGCATACCGGGACAAATACTGCAGTAGAGCCAAATGTAGTTATACAATATTTAATATTTAATAGAATAGTCAATTACTTTGTCATCAATAACCGTAAAAATTCCCAAAGACTGCAACCATTTTATTTTCATTTATTGTCTTGTCTTTTTATCACCAATGCGCATTTAATTTATAATATATCAACAATTAAGTTTGGTACGACAGCAAACATAATTCCATCGACACACACTTATATTGTAACATTAATTTACATTGAAAATCGGCATTAGCACAAACACGTGTCCTGTATGGTCGGCCTCCGGGTGACAGTTAATTACAGTGTTGCGACGTATGGCCCCGGCTTGTAACTAAAGAAGGCTCTGGTTCTCCGTTCTGATATGGGCAATCGTAAAGTTTAGCGGTCCCTGCTTAGGTCGTTATTGCACGCATGCAAGTACAATGGGATTCAAAAGCACTGCCATAATAAAAGAAGTCTGACGGTTTTATGCATGCAATTGATGGCGTAGTTTACGAAGCTGTCACTAGAGTGGCATAAAAAGCGCAATTATATTAATTTGTCTATGATTATATTTAAATAATGAACGTCAGTCACTTTAACCTCTCCTTTTAATGCCAGTCGACGGTTCGAACCCCGAAATGAAATTATTCTTTATTGTAGGTATATAAAAAGCGCAATTATATTAATTGTCTATGAATATATTTACGCAATGAACGTCTGTCACTTTAACCTCTCTTTTATTATAGGTACATAAAAAGCGCAATTATATTGTTTATGAATATATTTACACTATGAACGTCTGTCACTTTAACCTCTCTTTTAAATGTCAGTCAACAGTCGACGGTTTAACCTCTGTTTTAAATGTCAGTCGACGGTTCGAACCCCGAAATTTAATTATTCTTTATTATAGATACATAAAAAGCGCAATTATATTAATTGCTTATGAATATATTTACACAATGAACGTCTGTCACTTTAACCTCTCTTTTAAATGTCAGTCGACAGTCGACGGTTTAACCTCTCTTTCAAATGTCAGTCGACAGTCGACGGTTTAACCTCTCTTTTAAACAGCTATTTTACACAATATAGCTTGCAATGAGAATGAAAATATACCTCCTGTTACCGAAGACTAGTTGGATGCCATTAACGTTGTGCATAATTTCCCTCAAGCGGCGAACAACCACCCAAATGTAGCAGAAAATAATGCCAGGAGAAACCATCTTATCCATCAGTACTTCCATGATTTGTTAGTGAACCAGTGAATGAAGAGATTAAATTAACATAAAATAAGTTTCATTCACTGCAGTAAATGTAACATTGTTTATTATTCATGTTAAATTTGCATATTTTCAAAAGTACCTATATTATAACTTTACTTCACTGGAAATTAAGCATTACCAGCACCTTATCCATCAGTACGTTCATGACTAAAATTTGTTTGTGAATCAGTGAAACAAAGGGATGAAATTAACATAAAGTACGTTTCATTCACTGTAGTACATGTAACACTGTTTATTATGCATGTTAAACTTGGATATTTTCAAAAGTATTATAACTCTACTTCGCTGAAAATTAAGCAGTACCAGTAACTTGTACCATAAATTATTAAACCTAAAATTGTTATTTTTTTTAATCTGACCTAGACTATTATCTTGTGTGGTGTAACTTTAGATGCAACACAACCGCAATTATATAGAATCTAATGATGACATGACTTAACTGTAACTGTGTTGTATAAAATATTACTACTGATACACAAATATTTTAACACATTATAGTGTAATCACAATGTATGTAAAAATCCCACATTATTTTAATTGCGCAGTGATGTTACAAGTTGAAATATATCTGAAATATAACTGAAGACGGATATTCGTTGGAAGCGAATGTGACTCTGCTGTAGCCAAAATTAATAATCAAATGTCGGAGATTGAACTTGGCAAATATAGCCCTGACTGGGTTCAAACTGAAGACTGATATTAATGCCTTCTCGATCTAGACCAGGAACTTGTTTCCAGTGGCGTATACTGGTTTAAGGGTCTGGGCTACCACTGACCCTATTATTACACAAAATATATTTTAAAATCCCTATAATAAAATTCCTTACCCATTTATATGTGAATTCCAGACGTCTTGATTGAGACGAAAATACTTTGATGACTTCGTCATTGAAATTACAGTTGGGCCGCTTGCGAAGTTTCTGTAGAAATGACTTTTCAATGGACATCAGTGCCAAGCCGGATAAACGTTCTTGTGTATGAGTTGATCTACAGTAGGGTTTTATTCTCTTCAACGCAGAAAATGTTCTTTCTACCGATGCTGACGTAGCTGGTATTGTCACAATTAATGTTGCCAATTTAAGGACTTCAGGAATAACTTGGTTCAGCTGGTTTTCATATATGGCAGATAATATTTCATGGATAGGTTTGTTCGAAAAATCAAAGACTTCTGCTGAATATATTACACTTAATTCATTTTTCAAACGTACTTGATCAAAGTGACTGTAATAGGACTGAAATAATTTGTTTAGTGCCTCATTCGGGAAGTTTTCTCTATAAGCAGAAAATTTTTGAGAATCTAGAAGATGTGTGAACTGAAGCTTTCCATAATCAGAAAATCTGTCAGTAATTTCCATGTGCATACGATCTAGTATGCTGTAGTACAGCTGCCTGTATTTCAATTCATCATCTCCTTTTCTTCGCTTTAATGGTGGTTCCATTGTATTGTCTGAAGAATTTTCATTTTCCATATTACTCCATATGGACGGAAACCCACTACGTCTGAACTCGGATATAGTATTTTTTTAACTCTGATACCTCTTGCAAGCAGTATGCTATGTCTAGACTTTTTGTCTGAAGAATATTGTAGAGCACATCTGTATGTGCGAACACTCTAGCATAGACTTCAAGAAGAAATATATTCTGAAACTGTGTGAAAAATTCAAATATCCTTGAGCCTGCACAATTACATCATCATCATCATCATCATCATCATCATCATCATCATCATCCCAGTTTTCTTCAGAGTCATTACAAATGATATTTTCAAAGAAAGCAGTCAGTTGTTCTCTGTATTTCTTTACTGTATTTACAAGCCGAGATGTAAAATTCCATGTAGTTGGTGCTACTTTTGGGAGTTTCTTTTTCATAAATTCCTTGAGTTTTTCTGATCTTTTAGGAGATGATGAGAAAAATGCAGCTAAACCCGACAGTGTTTTGAAAAAAATGCGGCATCCTGGAATGGATAAAGTAGTTTGTTGCAAAACTAAATTGAGAACATGGCTGTAACAATGGACAAATAGTGCTTGAGGATACTTTTCTTGAACTTTTGTTTTTAAGCCATTAAGATTTCCCGCCATAACTTAAGCACCATCGTATGTCTGTGCAATTAACTTATTGCCGACATTGTATTCTGCTATAATACCTTCCACATGCTGAAACAAAGCAGCAGCAGTTTTGCCCGAACTGACATTTGTGAATTCTATAAACCGTTCTTGAACATTGGCAGTACTGTCGACGTATCTTAAAACAGTGGACAGTTGACTCTGATTAGAGCAGTCACTTGTTTCATCAACAACAATGGCCACAAAAAGTGCTTCTTCTATTTCAGATTTTATGTTCTTTATCATAACCCCACTTATAGCAAATATTAAGTCATTCTGAATTGCGGGAGAAGTACCACGGAATACTGTTGAACTCTCAAGATGATTGGCCAGTAAATGGTCAAATTCACTTAAGGAACTTAAATATTCAATATAATTTCCTTTATTGTCTGATTCCACACTCTCATTATGACCCCGAAAATCCAATTCTTGTTTTCCTAGAAAGCAGACTGCGTTAATAAGACGTAGTAAAATCTCCCGATTTTTTTTTCACAAGAGCATTGTGTTGGTTGATGTGTAGAGCTTTTTGCTTATCTAGCTGTAAATCAATTCTTGTCTTCCCAAAGTTTGCAAATTTCATGCTACTACAAATATGAGCTTTTGATTTGTCGTGTTTTAGGACTGCCGTTCGAAGGGAGTTCATATTAGAAAACCCCTCTTTTGACCACACATTAGTTTCGCGGCTAAATAACAAACATGGCCAGCAAAATAGTTTAGACAGTTTAGAACTACCACACAACCAATTCCACTTACCATATGATGTTGAAGTGAAATGGCGTGTGTACTCACGCTGTTTTTCTTTTATGTCCATGGACAAATTTAACTCAGGAGTTGGTCTTTCCATTTTCACAATTTCAACTTTCTCGTTGTATGTACGACGGTTAAAAGGCACTTTTAATAAACCTTCCATTACACAGTCATTTTCAACACAAACCTCTCCAGAAACTTGTTCTGCCATATTTTTCACAATATCACTTAATTGGGAAATTAAAAACTTAATAATTCACAATTAATATAACTCTTAGACTCTTGAACAAATCACAAATTTAAAATACTGCACTTCAAGAACACAATCACATTCATGAGCTATCGTACTAAGGGTAATGTTGCTTCTCGCCTGCGAAGAAACCGATCACGAGAGCGGCAACTCACCCGGTCTACCGATGGAAACAGAGGGGAGCGGGGGATGGGCAGTTTTGAGACAGTTTGCGTGAGCGGAACGGTCACAGGCTACCCCTTGTAACAAGCGGTTTCTCCAGTGATGCCGCCTTGACAACTTGTTTCTTTTCGAGAGCAGAGAGCGCATATAAATCTAACAATTACTTTAATTTTAATTACTGAGGTAAAACTAATACGGTAATACAAAATTATTACATTATATTATATTATAAACTTTTTCTTTTGTAATTTTCTTGGGCTACCGCCGGTAGCCCCGGTAGTCCGCAAAATACGCCCCTGCTTGTTTCTCGAAACTCATGGACTACGTAATATTATTAGTCTGCACAGTAGTAATATTAGTTTATTAAATAACATTTTTACAAAGTCTGTGTTTCTAGAAACTACAAGGGAAAAGTAGTAGCTACCAGTTCACAGACTAGTAATATTGTTCGATTTCACCAGTTCATAAGTGATTCTGTTTCTTAAAATGCTGATTTAGTTGATTATAGTAGTATTGAACGGGAATATTGCTACAAGACTCTAAAGATCGGATGATTTCTATATTATCAGTTACCAGTGACAACTTTTCTCAGATAATCAAAATAAAACATTGTAGTTATTTTTTTAATATGTGGTTTACTGTTTGCGATTCAAGTGATGAAGTTGTTGTGAGAAGAGCTAAAACTATATCCAGAAAGAACAACTATCCCATTATGGGAACACTGTTTAAATATAATGAACAGTTTAGGTAAAGTGCTGAAAAGCTTGAAGAATTGTTAAATATACTGGGACCTGCCATAACAAGACAAACAAATAGAAGTCATGCATTATGAGCAAAGCTTCAAATACAAGTTGCTCTACAAATTAGAATGTTGATTATTTTCCAATGCCATCAGGTCTTTCTGTCCTAGACCAGCAACACTTGCAGAATTTTTTCTTAATAATCTAATACCAATTCATCAACTGCAGTAATTTTTGCTGGCTTCCCTCCTCCACTGCCAGTTCTTCTGACACTGTCAAGTTTAGCCTACAAATTAAATATAAAGCTACACTAGTTTATGAACAGATCAAATGTAAAGCTGAAAAAAATAGCGAATTTTTCATCAAATCATATTAAGTGGCATTCATGTCGGCAGTAGACCCACTGGCTACATAATATGTTCATATTATGATACTAACTGTGAACTTGAATTTGTACTTGTCAAAGTTGCTTTCTTAAAGTATGCATAATCTTTGTTCTGAGGTATCATTTCCATAGCCTCACACATTACAAACATTTTTGTCTATTGGTTTACTTTACCATTTTTGTTAATATGCTTTAAAAAGCACCGAATAAATTATCCTTCGATTCATTAATCATATTCACTATAGTTGATTTACTTTAAATTGATGGCATTTCAGCACATTTATCTTCTTTAACTGTAGGTAGAAAATTCAGCACAGTACCTTCTGTGATATTAGTTTACGTCCTCTGGTAGATAGTAGATAAATATAATTCAATACAACCAGTATAGTAAGAAACAAATAATACAATTAAAATGTTTATTTAGTGTAAAGTGTGCATAAGTTCCATTCATTTGTTGCATAATACGTTGCAGGTATAATTATAAAACTGTGTTAATTTTAATTCAGCATGTTAACATAACCTGTTTGCATCAACATTTTAAGTTGAGAATGAAAGCTATTTTGATATTTAATAAAGAAGAATATATTTAGGATAGACTTCAGAACACAATTACCATCCTTACTTGTAGGTAGAAAATTCATCACAGTCTCTCCTATGAAATGTAGCCTATATAGGTTAGGCCTACCGTAAATTACATCCCCTAGATAGTTGATAAATACAATTCAATACAACTCAGTATCGTAATAAATAAGTTAATTAAAATACAAATTGAAAGTGCGGGGTATCATACGTGACATAATGCTTAATTATAATGTATAATTGCGAATATAGAAATAACTTATAAGGTAAATACAGTAAACATAACCTATAATTCCTACATGGTATCATAACGTAGTAACGGAATGACGGGGCATTGGAGAACATCAAAATTAGACAAATGGTATTAATTTGAACTGAGTACATTAAGCATTTCTGATATTTTCTGGAAATGCTTTATCATTGTCTATAACTAGTAGCCTATATGTGAAGATTTCTCAACACAAATGCTTTCTTTCGCTGTAAAAAAATTATTCAGCAATATATTTATACATATATTAATACAGTGGCCTGTAATTTGAATAATTGTGCTACCACATTCACATTCGACATGACAACATAACCTTGCAAATCTGGTTGCTTTGAGGTTGCCTTATTGCAATACAGCTGTCATTTAGTCAAGTGTCCGAAGACCAATAAAGCATCACTCATAAAGCAACTAAGCCAAGAAATAATGGAGGTAAGGTGGCCAGTTCCTGTTCCCTTCCATTGCATACGTCACTGACTACTAGCGCTGAGGTAGTTCTTGTGATTTCGGAAGTGAAAACCGTTCAAATTATTATTTGTGGAAATGCATTTGATCCTATAAACAAGGCATAATGAAAGTCTGAATTAACCCAACTAATTCGTATATGCAAGGAGTATGTGCGCTAGTTTAGTCCTAGTAACATATTTAACTAATCAGACTTCAGATTGAAGTACTGTATGAAACGAATAACTGCAATTGATGTGTAAACAAATTGCGTTTACAAGTCGTCATACGTAACGTTATGCATAATTGCGAATGTAAAAATAAAGTAAGTAGTGATAGAGTAAACATAACCTATAATTTTAAAACACCAAAATATGCGTGCGATGCAACTGAAAATTATTGATTCATGCATAAATGAATGTGCAAGAATTTCATAATGAAGCACGCTTCATTTCATTTAATTACAATATTAGGTACAGTATTGTAACAGTAATGAAATCTATATGGTAAAATTTTTAGTAATATACAACTTGTTTTTAGTTCTAATTGTGTATATTATCAAATATGTATTATTTTCAATGCGAATGCGACTCTGCTATACCCAAAAATAATAATTTCATGTCGGGGATCGAGCAAATATTGCCCTCACTGGGTTCAAACTGCAGACATATTCCGCGAATGTTCTGTATATTATCAAATATGTATTATTTCCAATGCGAATGCGACTCTGCTATACCCAGAAATAATAATTACATGTGGGGATCGAGCAAATATTGCCCTCACGGGGTTCAAACTGCAGACATATTCCGCGAATGTTATGTATATTATGAAATATGTATTATTTCCAATGCGAATGCGACTCTGGTGTACCCAAAAATAATTTCATCAAATATGTATTATTTTCAATGCGAATGCGACTCTGCTGTACTCAAAAATAATAATTTCATGTCGGGGGTTGGAGCAAATATTGCCCCCACTGGGTTCAAACTGCAGACATATACCGCGAATGCGACTCTGGTGTAGCCTTTGTAAACTACGTCCATAATTCCATAGATGAAACCGTTAGCCATCTGTTATTTCCGTCATCCTTTTGAGTCACATCACAGTCTACTATACTATATACAGTCGCGAAGCTCAATATGTAGTAAAAATGCAAACATGGGTAGTAGCCCACCACTAGGATCGCTACTATCGCCTCATCATCGCAGATCTCTTTCCTAGCAGCCGACAAAATATGTTACACTTTCGTTGTGTTCTTTTGGAAAAATTAACACCTTCCTTCCATTATTGAAATATTAAATGCATAAAGTTAATTTATTATTTTAATGAAGTATATTAAATTCCACCATAAACTCGAAGATACTATACCTGCAAGAAATAAGTTAATATAATTTTTGTTTGTGCAAAACGAACTGAAATTTACTATAATCGCTTCACTCATTCAAGATTATAGCGATAATTAACTATGAAACCGATAAATATTAATTTGCATTTCTCTTTACAACAATAATAATGGAAATATGAATTAATGGAGTAACTTACGTGTACCGGTCATTCTAGTGTAGGCTTACGTAGTTAACAAAGTGGGATGAGGTTAATCAATAATAATCACACCAGAATTGGAAATAAAACGTGATCAATAAATTTTATTGTAACAGACTTTTTCTACGTCTCTAGTAAAGCAACAAATGAAAATAACAACAAAATTAACAACTATAATTAAAAACATATCCTTTGAAGAAAAAAGTAGGCCTAAGTAATAATAATCCCACCAGAATTGAAAATAAAACGTGATCAATAAATTTCATTAAAATAAACTTAATTTTTCTACGTCTTTAGTAAAATAACATATAAAAATAATAACAAAATTAATAGCTACAATTAAAAATATATCCTCTGAAAAAAAAAGTAGACCTAACCTTTATTTCTCTGGAAATTTAGCAGCCTAAGTGACAGAACTTTAACCGGTATCTAATGTCCTTTCGGTTGGACTGAAACATTTCATTGTGAAATTTAAGGATATAATGTATTCTAACAGTCACAAAGAACTTCAAATTAACAGTTTTGTTTTTGCACAGCATTCTTGTGGAAACCCAGGAACCTTTCTGAATTTTTCGGAAATCGGAAAAAGGATAACTCTGGCCTCTTTCTCTTACTGTTGCTACAATTTATAGCACTACAAACGTTTCCTCCTTGTCCCATATTATTATTCCAATTATTATATTTTAGCCATTAACATTTTCATTATAACCAATAGGGAACATTTCACAAGCATCAATATGAAATACGAGCTAGCACTCGATAGAAATACGACACAGTCCAAAGTCGACCATGGACAGTCTATTGTTTCTAGTTGCTAACCGCTTGGAGCGCTTTATCACGAGATTTGCAAAAAAACACCTCAAGCTTCGCGACTGTATATAGTAGACTGTAGTCACATAGTACTTCCTGGCCAAAGAGTGTAAATTCCATTGTTATTTTCATGCGTGCAAGAACGACGTAAGCAGGGACCGCTAAACTTTACGATTGCCCTGATATGTTCTACACTTAAGTATTCTGCATTATGGAACGCTAGTCCCATTGTCACTACTGGTTGGCGCAGAGTGGGGAAGAGTGACAACTGCAGCTATATCCCTCTTTCAGAGTTAGAGCTTCTCAATTTGAGTTGCTCTATAGAGCTGGTAGTGAACGCATTGCTTAAGCAGTGCAGTGTAGTGAGAGTTTATTTACATAGTTATACCTAATTCAGACTAATAGAATGTACCACCGACATATACGGTAGTGCCTTTAATTTAGTATACTATATATATTTTTCTCCTTTTATATTTCTTAAGTATATCGTGCAAAATCAATGGCTACCATTCAAAGAAAAAATACAGTGAAAATAGTGTTTACAACTGAAGCGCAGAGACCGTCGGCATTAGAAATCCATAATTGGATAGATGGAACATTACACATCACAGAAGACCAAATTGATATGATTCAGCTCAACACACTGGGAAGGTCAGTATATATAAAACTGGTATCAGCTGTTCATTATGATCGATTGTTGAATAAATATACAGATCCAGTTAACTTTCAATATGATAACGGAACTATAGTAAAAGTGGCCCTACAGCGTGCCGATGTCAACGTAGTTACAGTCCGACTATTTGACTTACCCCCAGAAATAGACGATAATACAGTGGTCCAGTCTCTTTCACCATACGGAGCTGCTAGACACGTCCGTTCCGAGGTTTGGAGTACACAATACAAATACCCCGTACGTAATGGTGTTCGAGCGGTCCGTATTGAGATCAAGAAACACATACCGATCAAATTGGTCATTGCCGGCTATGCTGTCATACTGCATTATCCAGGACAACCCCAGCTATGCAGTAGCGGACGATGGGTTTGAAAGTTGAGGAGGCCAAGACGTGAATGATGAGAATATAAAAATATAAGGCCTTTGACGTACCTCATTACCAAGAGCAGAATTTATAGATTTTACGAAATTAAAATTAGGTTTTCCAATTTATGTTTTAGGATTTTAAATCTTATGTTTAGGAATTTACATGATTTTAGGGGAAAAAATAAACATAAACAACATACTGTTAATATATTACAACGGCTTGGTAAAGATTGCCACTCTCTGGGACACTTTAAGTCCTAACCTACGAATTAGGTCTTTTTAGGCCATATTACATTTAAGAATGTTACTCTTTGCTACATAAAACGAACAAGAAAAACAATATTTCGAGAATAATTTCGAGGGAAAAATTGTTCCGGAGCCGGGTATCGAACCCGGGACCTTTGGTTTAACATACCAACGCTCTACCACTGAGCTACCCGGGAACTCTAACCGACACCGATCCAATTTTTCCCTCTATATCCACAGACCTCAAAGTGGGCTGACAACCGTCAAGCAACCAACTTCGAGTGCACACTAACTCCGTGTGACTTAAATTGTGGTTTTCTGTTAACGAACAGTAACGTGTATTATGCAAATCAAGATTTCAGGTACAACTCCCTGTAAAGTTGATTTGAACAATTTTTCCCTCGAAATTATTCAAATCAACTTTACAGGGAGTTGTACCTGAAATCTTGATTTGCGCAATATTTCGAGAGTATGGAGATAGCAACAAAATTGATTCGAACCTAAGGATCCGGGGCTTGCTCATTCCAGGGAACGGATTTATATGGACTAAAAATATATGAAATATGTAAATATATATGTAGTTATTTTTACCAAAATATGGAATTAAATATGGATTTTTACCAAAATATGGAATTAAATATGGACTTAAAATTATAAAAAAAATGACTATGTACGTTAAATATTGGTACATTTTAATCAAACTAAACAAAAAATATAATGGACGTACCTTATCTTCCAATGTAGTTTCAACAAAACACAATTTTTATTGTCTGTTACCATAACAATAGGTTACAAACATTTCTTTCAAGTGCTGAAAAGTGAATCTTCTTCTATTGTCTCTGAGGATAGATTTATACTGACTAAAAGAGCGTTCGACGTCACAAGAAGTAACTGGTACATAATTCAATTTCACAATGTCTGCTGGGGATAAGTCCAAGTTAATCTTCACTGTTGATTCACCACTCATCACAGCAACAACCTTTTGTAGTTCTTCATATCCAGGGTTTTTTGAAAGTACAGTGTCCACCTTAGCTCTTACTGCATCTGCAACTTTACCTCTACCACGATTCAGTTGTTCCACAGTACTATTTATAATTTCAAAACTTTCAGATAGTGAAAGGTGCCTATTTTGGAGACTTTTGAGCGTTTTTATGATGCATGAAAATGTATGCTGAATGTGAGCTAAGTCATTCTTCACACTTATGTCACAGGTAACTGTTTTCGCAGTATCAATTGAGACTGCATCTTCAGAGTCCAATGCAAGGAGAACATTGTTAATAGAGTCTATATGTTCGGCATAATATTCAACTGCTTCTAGCCATGTACCCCATCTAGTTAAAATTGGCTTTGGTGGCAATGGAATTTCAGGGTACATTTCTTTCAACACGTTAACTCTACTGGGAGCTTTGAGAAATACTTTTTTCACTGATGAAATCAACAAATCTACTTTAGGGAAATTGTCTCTGACCACTTCTGCCACACGATGAAATGCATGCGCCACACAAGTAAAATGAGTCAATTTAGGATATACAACAGATAATGCTTCTCCAGCTTTGACCATATAAGGGGCAGCATCGCTAATAAAGAATAACACATTATCGTACATAATACCCTTTGGCCACAGGATACCCATAGCTTCGTTGAACAGTTTAACTATAGTTTTGTTATTGCACTTTTCTAGAACATCACAATGTAAAAGAATTCGTTCAGAATATTGTTCACTTAACAAACCGATAACTACATTACCAACAAGTCTACCTTCTTTGTCGGGAGTCTCATCAATGGAAACCCAAATTGAACTATCTTTAATTTCATCTCTTATCTTCTGTATTGTCTCATCGTAGATGGATGGAGCATACGTCTTCCTAAGTGTTGACTCATCCGGGATTGTATGTTGAGTATATTTTTCAAGGAATTCCCTGAAGACCTTATTCTTTAGTTTGTAGAGAGGAATATCAGCAGAGATGAGAGAACGGCACAGGTCGATGTTAAACTCAGATCTTACATTCGATGTTGTTGGTTGTGTTAAAAACAATTGTCTCTGCTTGGAATTTAGTTGTTTGTTGGCCTGATGTTTACTAGTTGTAATGTGTTGTTGCACCAGGAACTTTTGTGTAGATGATACTGCACACTGACACAAATTACAAAATAACATTTTATTGTCAGTTGATAAACCATCTTCTTTAAATTCTGAAATGTAACTTGTTAGTTTTGATTTTAAATTGACTGAATGACGTACTTTTGGCATATTTACCGTCTTTATAGTATGATTTACAAAACTGAACCTATGTGTACTCTGACTGGCATTTAACTGTTGAGCTGCACAACTGAAGTCTGTTAAAAATTTTAAATTAAATTAATACAGTTTTGTAACTTACTTTCCCATTGTTGATAGGACTGCTAATTTTCAAATAACTCTGATGTTAAAGGGATTACTGAACATGTGTTTAAATCTCTATTGTTGAAATGTATTTTTAAAAGTTAATGGAATTTTGTTTTGTTTTATTGTTAAACCTAATATAATATGGACTGTTTTATATGAAATATGGAAAATATATGGAAATTAACGAAAATATGTACTAAACTCTAAAATATGGAAAAATATGGAAAATAAAAGTAGGATTTTTCAACCCTACACATTGTGAAACATAAAGATAATGCAAAATATAAATTATATTAGCTTTATAAGTAAATATGTATTTACATATAAATCCTTTCCCTGCTCATTACTATTACATAGCCTAATTTTACAGCAAATTAACTGGACGTTCCTCTTTCTTCGCAAACGGATCAAATAGGCCACAACACACTGAATAATTGCTACTAGAAGAAGCTAGAGACAAATCTGCATTTGTTTCTAAACTCTCTATATATTTAAAATACTGTCTAAGTAAATACATCTCGTAACACAAAAGAATAAAATAACAAGAACACCCGCAAACAAGAGAAAATCTATCAACATAAATGAAAACTTTTACGCAGGGAGAGAAAACTGACAATACGTGACTCAATTTTCTAAAACCAAGAAGAGAGAAAGCTTCCGAATACAGCCGAAACCGGCCGTGACTAAGCAGTACAGTTGTCAGCGGTGGGTAGGACGTCTCCAAATCGGCTCCCTTCGCGCGTTCTAGTCAAGTTTAAACACTCTTCTAACCAGCTATCTTATTGGTTGAACTGCTGTTGTCATGGTTACCGGGGAGTAGCGTCATGTAGCCGACTCCTCTCTCCCGCTCTCACATAGACAGTGCGGACTGCTAGATGTCGACTATACAGGTTACAGCGCTATCTGTTATTTTTCAGTACGAATTATTTGTACTATGTACAGCAAAGACGTTTTACTGTTTAACCTAGACTCACTACGAGCGCTGTTGCTCGGTAAAAAAAATTGAACACTTTCGCGCATCTCCATCTTCAGGCAGAGAGCCATGTGACTACAGTATGTTTACATCAGAATTCCGCTTAATTTGAAACTATAAAAGGTCTTTGGAAATAACATAGCAGGTTATTCAGTATTATTGAATGTGTTAGGTGTAAGTGTGTATTAATTTATTCAATAGTGTGTGTGTGTATATAGTGTTTATATAGTATTTTAATCATGTTATAAGTGAAACTATCGTGTGCTCTTGTGCTGCATGCAACTGTACAAATAGTGTTCTTTTATCATTAATTTTCATCGTACTCCTATATAAATTCCGTAAGTGGAATCATGTTGCATAGTTGTGCTTCATACAACTGTACGAATCAACGTAAGAAGGATTCTGAAATTTCTTTTCACAAGTAAGTTAGTTACATATATTGTATTAGGATATTGTAAAATGACTGAGAACGTTAGTACATATTTATTGTGTTAATAGAAGAGAATGTTTTATAGGAGTAAGCGCAAACTTTCTTTTTAGGTTTCCATTGCAAAAGCCTGAGCTTCTCAGTAAATGGTTATCTGCTGTTAAACGCGATAAATTTATACCATCAATTCACCACAGGCTTTGTTAAGTTCATTTCATAGAATCTTGTTTCTGGAAAACCAATGGTAATAAGTTACAGAAACCTGACGCAGTTCCATCAGTTTTTAATTTTCCAGCCCATCTCACAAAGGTAATCATAAAATAAGTTTAAAAGGCCATAGCCTAGTTCGATTTTTGACCTTTAAAATAATGTTTTTTTTATGTTCATTTATTTGTAACTTATATGTGAAGTACGGTACTGAAAGTTACTTATAACATAGATGCATGTCTATATTTTGCAAATCATAATTAAAATGCTCATTAGTTCATGTTTTTTATGTGTTGGAACCCGTATGTCCACATCCAGAATTCTTACCACTTCTAAAATTTATTTCAGATTGAACAACCACCCCGTAGAGTATTAAAGAGATCATTAGAATCAGATAAACATGAAACAAATGAAGAGTGTAACAGTGGCAAAATGCACACATTGTGCAAGATTAAGTTAATGCTTTAACTCGATTAATTAAATACACTCAGGGACAAAAAAACCGGACACTTCTATATTTGCTTGTATTTTGTTGCAAATTATTTCAAAATGAAACAAAACCCATTTAAACAAAATAATGTTTCATTTAGCACCTTATACGACAACATTTGAAAAAAAATCTCTGATGAGAAAATTTTACAAAAAATTACAAAGGGCGTATAACTATGGCATCGTTTGGTCTAACTGTTTTTTTTTTCATTTTATGGTGCCAAACATTAGAAACTTTTTAGTAACGGGTATTACCTCCTCTGGCTTGAATAACTGCATCCATGCTCTTGGCATGCTCTCAATTTGGTTAGCAATGTCTTCTTGAGGAATAAGTTCCCATTCTTCGCCAAGTGCTCGCCTCAACTCTTGTAACGATTCTGGTCTCGGTCGTCTATTCTTAACACGCCGTCCCAGCATGACCGACACGTGTTCAATTGGGTTCATGTCTGGACTCCTTGCTGACCATGGAAGAACATGGATTCCCACTTCTTGGAGATAATCTCCGACCGCATGGGCAATATGCGGCCGTGCATTATCATGCATTAAAACAAAATTATCGCCTACAAATTGGCCAAATGGCACAAGATGATCAGCCAAACATTCATTTATATACCTATCAACTGTTAGTCTTCCATTTTCAACAAAAACCAACTCTGTACGAGCATCCGTATACACTCCTGCCCAAACCATCACTCCACCATCTCCATACGGCACATTTTCGGAAATGCAACACTGTGGAAATCGTTCTCCCCTCCTTCTCCAAACTCTTTCACGTCCATCAGGTGAGCACAGATTGAAACGGGACTCATCGGTGAACAGAACACAGCTCCACTGTCCATTTCTCCAATCCCTGTGATCATTTGCAAAACGCAGTCGTTCAACTCGATGCATCCTGAGAAGTCTGGGACCAGTTGCAGGCCTACTTGATATCAGTCCACTTGCTTTCAATCTCCTTCTAACTGTTTTGGCCGAAATTGGGCGTCCATGCATGTTAACAAATTGCTGGGCTACACTAGTAGCTGGCAGGTTGCGCTCCCTAAGAACTCTCAACACCATATACCTGTCTTCATTTGGATTTGTAGCTCTTGGACGACCCGAACCTGGTCTTCTGGGATATTCTAGGGTCTCTCTATACCGTTTTATGGCATCATGGGTTGTGCTTCTAGCCATATTCATAACATTTGCAATGTAACGTACACTGCATCCATCATCATAAAGGGCTACAGCTCGAGCCACATCTTCAGGTCGCATCTTGTTTTAAGACAAATGTTACAACCCCACTTAAACTCAGAAAATGTAAAAATAAAGAAATAACGAATGATAACGATAATGAAGTACAAAATGGTTGAGACAAAATTGTTATAACTGAGACTCCGAAAGCAAAATTGGAATATTTGGTTGTAATGGCTTGTTTATAAAACAAAAAACAATCAACAATGTATACACGTCTCCATAACAACAGATGGCTACCATAATATTGTATGAGAAGATAATGTTTTGCAAAATACCAGCAAATATTAAAGTGTCCGGTTTTTTTTGTCCCTGAGTGTATTTCAGGAACTCCATCGGTACAGATTTGATGAATTGTGTAAATATGAATAGGCTTAATCACGAAGACAAGAATTTTTAATTGACAGTTTTAGCATAACAGCTTAATATTTGTTGCTCACAAAGATGACGATTACTGACTGACAGTAACAGTTTCTTCAATTATTTGCTGTTGTAGACTACTACGGGAATGCAGGTGATTACGTTTCACTGTTTATATTTGTTTTTATCCTTGTTACTCTTTTAGCTTATATTTGGTAGTTTTTTTATGGTATAGTAATAAATCTTAGTGTCTTTTGCGGTTGCGTTCTATCAGCATTACTTTTCGTCCGCTATTTTCCACGACCGCAAGATGCACACAATGTGCAAGATTAAGTTAATGTTCTCACTCGGTTATTGAAATATATTTCAGGAAGCCCATCCAACGGATATGATGAATTACGTAAATGTAAATACCCCCAAGTCACAAAAACGACGAAGATTATTGACTGACAGTTGCAGCATTAATATCTTTGATTATTTGATGTTATACCACAATAATGCAGGTAATTATGTTTTACCATTCACATTTCTTGAAAGAAAAAACTTGTTTCGAATTTTATAATAAAAATGTACGAATATTAAATCTGATTGTCAGTTATGTAGTGTCAGAAGGATGAATTTTGTTCTAAGTAAGGAAAGGTACTACGTCTAAATTAGTAATAATAAGAGAAGTGCAAAATTAATTGAAAATAGTTCCCGTACAGACAATAGTTGGAAAAAAAACTGGATACTTATAATTAATTATTTGATAGTGCTATATGTTTGCAAGGGACAGTGAAGTGCATTCCATAACCTCTCCTATTCAAAACCCAACCTCAACCTGCTCGTGGTACAACCTGCTTTTACAGATGAGGCTCTGGGGACCGAGTATTGGCGGTATAACCACAACATCAGAAATAGAGGAAATGCTATTTCATCTCTTACGCTGGCCTGCCACGGCGTAGAAATGTTCCACAATTGGTGCTTGTGAGAAAGGTCGGTGGACTCTAAAACTCCTCCCGGCCAGGTCCGATGGACCCATTAACCAACGACAGGTGTGGCCCTCCAGTCATACTGGGGGTTTACGTGAGTGGGTGATGTAACCACCATTACAAACAAAAAATTGGTTCCCACTTAAAAACGGTTACACTTATGCTAATTAACCTAATGGCAAATCCTTCAGATAAGTTTTGCGGAGGTAAAATAGTCTCCCATTCGGATCTCCGGGCGGGGACATCTGCAGGACGTCATTTACAGAACATCCTTAAAATTCTCCAATGGAACGCACGAGGACTTACACAGAGCAAAAAAGCCGAACTATAAACAATCATAGAGGAAAAAGGGATAGATGTATTTATTATGCAAGAAGCAAATGTATCAAGAGATCAACTGAAATACTTTCAAATTTCTGGATTCAATATATATATTCTCCCCAAATCACGTCAAGTAGCTAGTGGAGTTCTTGCAGGTGTTAGAATAAACATTTTATCCAAATTTAAAGTTATAAAGGAAATGCAACAAGAAGACAAAGTAGAAATTATCCAAATTGAAATCTGGAAAGGAAATTCACATTACACCATATATGGAATATACAATCCACCTAATAACAACCCTTGTCTGGATATAATAAATATACACCGAAAAACGATCTTGATTGGCGATTTTAATGGTCATTCACCTAAATGGGGATACAAAGACTATAATGCTAGTGGCAAAACTATTGAAGATTTATTAAATTCAAGCACTTTAGAACCTATTTACAGGAACGACGATTGTCCTACATACTTACATTATAATGGTCAGTGTACAAACCCAGACCTCCTGTTAGTATCATCAGATTTGCAAGATAAGACTACACGTGAAATCATTGAAGACCTAGGATCAGATCATAGAGCAGTTATTGCATCCATAATACATCAGGACAAACAAAATAATAGCAAACCAAAACCAAAATACTCTCGGAATTTTAGAAAAGCTAATTGGGCAAAATTTACAGAAGAGACCGAACAAAAATTATACTCCATTCAATACGAAGTATGTACAGATAAACTCAACAATAGAATCTCAAACATAATTCTCGAAACAGCAAAAAATTGGATTCCAAGAGGACAAATTAAAAACTATAAACCCTTTTGGAATGCAGATCTATCAAAGTTAAAAAAGAAAGGGACATAGCAAGGAAAAAAGCAGAATTGTCCAACAACCCAATAGATACACAAGAATGGCGAAGAAAGGCAGCAAAGTTAAAAAAAGAAATCTATGTAGCCAAGAAAAACGCATTCAGTAAATTTATCGAAAAAGCTGATTATAGAAAACATGCAAAAAAAGTATACAGATATGTAAATAAAATCAAAGGTCAGAGAGAAACGAGGAAAGAACCATTCAAATTTAATGGGAAAACGTTCACTTCCAGCAGCTCTATTGCCGAAGCCTTTAATAAGCATTATAGCTCTCAACATAAACTTTCTCCTGAAGCTAAAAAGAAGCAAAGGCAGATCAAAAAAGATCTAAAAAAATTCAAGAAGTGTCAAGAACAAACAAACTATATATTCCGCAAAGAATTCACCATAAGAGAACTAGATTCTGCAATCCATGCAATCCGAAGCCTTTAATAAGCATTATAGCTCTCAATATAAACTTTCTCCTGAAGCTAAAAAGAAGCAAAGGCAGATCAAAAAAGATCTAAAACAATTCAAGAAGTGTCAAGAACAAACAAACTATATATTCCGCAAAGAATTCACCATAAGAGAACTAGATTCTGCAATCCATGAGTTAAAAGATAAAAAATCTCCTGGACCTGATAAAATACATGCAGAATTTCTGAAACATCTTGGACAAAAGGGAAGAAATGCACTACTGAAATTATTTAACCTATCATGGGCTTCTACTGTACCTAGAGAGTGGAAAAAAGGAATAATTATCCCTATTCTAAAAAAAAGGCAAGACAGGTGATGATATAAATAATTACAGATCAATTTCTTTAACAAGTGTCATTGCAAAAACAGCAGAACGTATGATTTCAGCGAGGTTAAATTGCTTCTTAGAAAGTAATAACATACTAAGAGCAGCACAAACAGGATTCAGACAGAGACAACACCTATCTACAAAAGAAAATACAATTCAGCTCTCCCAAGATGTCAAAGAATCTTTCAACAAAAATCAAGATACGCTATCAGTTTTCATTTATTTTGAAAAAGCATACGATTCAGTATGGAGGTATAAACTACTTGAAAAACTCATAAAAATAGGCATTCAAAACAACATGCTAAACTGGATCACTCACTTCCTTTCCCAGCGTTTCTGTGCTACAAAATACAATGACAGTACTTCCAAATTCCGACAAATAAAAATGGGCCTGCCACAAGGTGCAGTACTGAGTACAACCTTGTTTAACATCTACATCAACGACCTCCCCCCAGCTGTTTCAAGCCCAGAAATAAAGACAGCTCTTTTTGCAAACGACATGATCATGTGGACATCTTCCCCACAAATAGGCAAATCCAAAACTTCAATGGAAAAGGCTCTGATCCTATTAGAAAAGTGGACTGACAACAATTTGATGGCCATAAATACTGATAAAACAACGTTTCAAATATTTAGCTTGAAGAAAAAAAATCCCAAAACTAAATCTACAGTTCAAGAAAACAAACCTGAGACAAACATATGAAATGAAATATTTAGGGACAATTTTTGATTCAAAATTATCTTGGAAAAATCATATTGAAGCAGTAGTAATCAAATCAACAAAAAGACTTCCAATTTTAAAGAGATTAGCTGAAGCCAAGTGGGGTAGTAATCGGCAGACTTTGAACATCACGTACAAAACATTCATCAAGCCAATACTTCTCTACAATGCGGAGGTATTAATTACAGCAAATAATTTCAACCTGAATCGACTAGAAGTATGCCAAAATCAGGCCCTGCGACTAATAACTGGTGCAGCAAAATCAACCCCAATCACGGCAATGCAAGCCCTAACCCAGAACCCTCCAATATATCTCACTCTAGAGGAGCAGGCACTAATACACCATGAAAAAATGCTACGGTTAACAACAACAAAATGGGAAAAAAGACTGTTACAACCAACCAAGTTGAAAACACAAACAAGTTTCTTGTCCAAAGTCACGGAAATAAAAACAGACTTGAATCTCCCTAAATCTAAATAAAACATTTTAAGCAGAGAAAACCCTCTAACCTTCGAACCAATTAACATTCAAGTTGATTTAGAAGAACCAGTTACAAAATCTGAAACTTCCAAACCTGTACTAAAAGCGCTGGCATTAGAAGCTGTGAACAATAGATACCCACCAGAAGAATGGTTACATATCTACACAGATGGGTCTACTATCGATAACAACTCAGGATCAGGAATTACGTGTGCGTTATTCTCATTTTATCAACCAGCAGGACATCATACAACAAATTTTGATGCGGAAATAATGGCTATTCATATCTCACTCCTACACCTACTATACAGAATAGATACATTTCAAAATGCTGTCATTCTCTCTGATTCTAAAGCAGCATTATATGCAATAAATTCATATAATATGATGTCAATCCAAATTAAAGAATGTCACAAAATGATCCAACAACTTCAAAAATTACAGAAAAGAATTCAATTGCAATGGATACCTGCACATTGCGGAATTGCTGGAAATGAAACTGCTGACTTTCTTGCCAAAAAAGGATCCAATTTAATTCAGAATACAAATACAAGCCTACCTTTTACATCCATCAAAAGACTAATTAAAAATAAATGTAAAATCAAGCAAAACCAAGCACTATGTACCAAAGCCAAAGATAAAATATGGAGCATTTTAATAAAAAAACAGAGATTATTCCAGAAATCCCACGTAAATCTGCAGTAGCAAAATTCAGACTGCTTATTTGGCCAAACACTTGAATAAAATAGGAATGTACACAAATCCAAATTGCCCTCTATGCAACAAAGAAGAAGAAATGACTGAAGATCATCTCATAACCTGTGAAGTTTTACCTGATGGATCCACCACAGAGAAATATTGGAGAGCAAGAACGCTAATGGCTTCGTTGCCAAAGCCCAGCATTAGATAACAACAACAACAACAACAACAACAACGTTTTACTATTTATATTTTGTCTTTATCTTTGTTACTCTTAGGCTCATGTTTGTTTGTTTTTATGTTGGATAGTAATAAATCTTAGTTTATTTTACGATTGCGTTCTATCAACATTGCTTTCCGTCCGCCTCAAGATGGCGGCGAGCGATCGCTTCAATTTGGGTCTAGTCGTATCTTCTGCGCAGCCGGCAGTGTGGGGACTTGATGTACAGTATAGCGAGCGGGCATCACCAACAGAATGTGGTCGACTTTACGTAACTTACATCTTAGTCGTAGTGAATAATAAAATTAATATAAAAGGAAAAATGTTCGTCATTTGCTGTAACTTGTCTGTGATCTTAATTCAGCTGGAATTATTACTGCCATATTGTGTTCCGGTAAAATATTAGGGGAAGCTCGGCCTCCCTTGCCTCCCCTGAAAATCCGCCGCTGAGTCTACGTTAAATAAACCGCGTGGGACATTAAATCAGCATCTAAATAGGAACCTAAACTTACTACAGAAAGTATGGCATGTTAATACATTTGCTCTCTCGAAATTGTGGTACCTTGCTCAAGTATTACCAATTCCGGACAAGGTATCTCAGAAAATTGAACAGTTAATCGGATACTATGTATGGCGTGGATAGTCCAGCGGCGGATTTTCAGGGGAGGCAAGGGAGGCCGTGCTTCCCCTAATATTTTACCAGAACACAATATGGCAATAATAATTCCAGCTGAATTAAGATCACAAACAAGTTATAGCAAATGACGAACATTTTTCCTTTTATATTCATTTTACTATTAACTACGACTAAGATGTAAGTTACGTAAAGTCGACCACATCCAGTTGGTGATGCCCGCATGCTATACTGTAGTCTTATATATGATCTAGGACTGTAGATAGCACCAAATACTGAAAAATAACAGATAGCGCTGTAACCTGTAGAGTCGACATCTAGTAGCCTGCTATGTCTGTGCGAGACCAGGAGAGAGGAGTCGGCTACATTACTCTACTCCCCGGTAACCATGACAACAGCAGTTCGACCAATAAGATAGCTGGTTAGCGGAGTGTTTAAACTTGGCTAGAACGCGCGAGGGGAGCGAATTTGGAGACGTCCTACCCACCGCTGACAACTGTTTCAACTGTATTGCGAAGCTCTCTCTCTTTCTCTCTTCTTGGTTTTAGAAATTTAAGTCACATGTTGTTAGTTCTCTCTCTCTCTCTGCGTAAAAGTTTTCTTTTATGTTGTTAGATTTTTCTCTTGTTTGCAGGTGTTCCTGTTATTATTATTTTTTTTTGTGTTACGGGATATATTTATTTATACAGTATCTTAAATATCTCGAGAGTTTAGAAACAAATGCAGAGTTGCCTTTAGCTTCTTCTAATAGCAGTTGTTCAGCATGTTGTGACCTAATTGATCGGTTTGAGAAGAAAGAGGATCGTCGAGTTAATTTGTTGTAAAATTAGACTATGTAATAGTAATGAGCAAGCCGCGGATTCTTAGGTTCGAATCAATTTTGTTGCTATCTCGTTACTCTCGAAATATTGCTTTTTTATTCGTTTTATGTAGCAAAAGGTAACACTATTAAAATCAATATAACCTAAAAAGACCTAATTCGCAGATTAGGATTTAAATATCCTAAAGAGAGGCAATCTTTACCTAGCCTTTGCTATATATTAACAGTAGCCTATGTTGTTTATTTTTATTTTTTTCCGTAAAATCATATAAATTCCTAAATATAAGATTTAAAACCCTAAAACATAAATTGGAAAACCTAATTTTAGTTTCTTCAAACCTATAAATTCTGCGCTTGGTAATGAGGTAAGTCACAGGCCTTATATTTTTATATTCTCATCAGTTCTTGGCCTCCTCAACTTTCAAACCCACCGTCCGCTACTGGTGGATACCAGTGGCGTGCAGTCAACCCCAGCAACCCCAGCACTGCTGGGGTAAGTAATTTCTATACACCGTTGTTTTACTATACTATATTCATTGTTGCATAAATCTAGTTTGAATTTCCCACGCGCGAATCCACTATGATGTGCTGTCAGATGAGAGCTCGCCAGACCCAGCAATACTGAATTTGCTGAGTTAGCGCATGCGCTCTCTATATTTCGGGTGTATTTGCGGGCAAGAGAGTGAGAGGGGGTTAGTCGTGTATAATGTAAGAAATCCTGCAAGCTAGCGTTAGGTGACGTCAGAATTCTTAGCCAGTGAGAGCTCACTGTTCTTAGCGCGTGGAGCCATAGAGGTATAAATGGTGAATTGATCAGATCAGGATAGCCAATAGTGTAGCCGGAAGGTTTTAAAAATTCTGATGATAATATTATTGAACATATTTTACTCGTATCAAGTTGGAAGTTACCTTTTAGCTGGAATGTAAACTTGTTAATAAACAGTAGGCCTACATAGTTAATTTATTTAATATGTTTTATAATGTAGTTATTTCTGGACTGACTTTTATTGCATTCAGTTTGTTAACTTGGTAAGCGTGGCCAACTACAATTTGAATTGTGTTTACGCTTAGAATTTACACATGTCGCGAAGTAGTTAAAGGTATTTAATGCAGTTCGCTTTGTGGCATTGTCATTGAAATATTCTAGTTGTTATATTAATTTTATTAAGAACATTTGTAATTTATATGAAAAATGAGTATATTGGAGTGCATAATTAAGAAGCTACATGAGCGACCGTTTTCAACGAGGCCTTTTCAAGAAAAGAAGAGTATTATACAGGAAGGTAGGCCAACCCCTGAGTTGCCAGATTTGGTACATAAATCTAAAAATTGTACCTGACATTTTACAGTTTCTTCTTATGAGAAATATTTATGGCTAGCTGGAAGCAGAAAATATAACTCTCTGTTTTGTTGGAATTGTCTGTTATTTGGCCAAGATAGAAATACCAGCTGGACAAAATCAGGTTACATTAACTTAGGGAGCTTCACAAAAGCAGCAGTTTCTCATGAGCAATCTGTTGGGCACATTAAAACATCCTATTTAATTGCCTCTTTTGGAAGAGTTCGGGTTGACATGCAACTAAGTGACCAGCTTAAAAATGAAATAACTTTTCATAATAAGAAAGTTGAGCAAAACAGGGAACTCCTTAAGAGATTTATTCATGCTGTGTGTTTTCTAAGCAAGCAAGAACTTGCATTCAGAGGCCATGATGAATCCAGTACTTCCATTAATAGGGGTAACTATGTTGAACTTCTGAAATATACTGCAGAATACGATCCCCTCTTGAAAGAACACTTAGAAACCTCTACAGTATTCAAAGGCGTGTCTAATAGAATACAAAATGATCTAATAGAAGCAGTAGCCAAATCTTTATTAGAAGAAATAAAATTAGCCAATTATGTTGCAGTTTTAGTTGACGAAACAACAGATGTCTCTAATACTGCACAATTTTCTATTGTATTCCGATACGTACATAATGGCCAAACAAAAGAAAGGTTTATTGGCTTTCAAGATGTAAGTAAAAATCGCACAGCTCCAGAGATTGCTGAGCTAATAAGTAAGACAATACTTGACGGGATTTGAAAGCAATGATAAACTAATCGCACAGTCTTATGATGGAGCGGCCTCAATGGCATGTCGTATAAACGGGGTACAAGCACTTATTAAACAGACACATTCACAGGCGTTATTTGTACATTGTTATGCGCACTGTCTAAATTTGGTACTATCAAACACAGTCAATAACATAAAAGAATGCAAAAATTTTTTTAGTACTCTGAGTGGCATTGCTGCCTTCTTCTCCCAGTCACCCAAGAGAACCGAGTTCCTAGATGCGTTTCTACAGAGGAGGCTACCTAGTGTTGCACCAACTCGATGGAATTATACAAAGAGATTGGTAAATACAGTCTATGTCCATAGAAATTACTTACATAAGGTGTTTGATGCAGTGCTAAACAATTCAAGTGAAATTGAGAAAGATATGTTGGCACCTGTAAAGGGTTACCTTCTAAATTTGAGAGACTTCACTTTCTGTTTCCTGCTGAGAACTTTTGACAAAATATTTGCATTTACTAGTGTTCTATATAGCATTCTTCAAAGCAAATCTTTTGACATTGCCTTCTGTAGGAAGAAAGTAGATGAAACTCGCAGAAACATATCAGCCATTAGAAATGAATTTGAAACTGTTTTTGCAGAAACAGCAGATGAAGTCGGAGAACCATGCAAAAGAAATGTGAATTACAAACAAATATATTATGAAATATTTGACAATGTTGACAGCCATCTAGAAAGTCGATTCCAAGACTATGGTAGCTTAGGATTTTTAGGACTAATATCAAGTGAAAATGGAAAATATGATATTTATCAAAAGCAGTTCCCACAGATTGAATTCTCTAACTTACTTAGTGCCTATGGTAACCATTTTGAGGAAGTCAGGTTGCGAAATGAGCTGTGTTCTATGCTGCTGATGATTTTAAAGAAAAAAACTCATTTGAGTTATTACATATAATGTCAGACAAATCCATTTCGACATGTTTTCCACAGCTTTCAAAGTTAATTTCACTAATATGTACAATACCAGTATCTACAGCTTCAGTCGAGAGGTCTTTCTCAGCATTAAAACGAATTAAAACATATTCAAGAAACAGGACTGGCGAAAAAAGACTATCAAATCTGGCGTTACTGTCAATTGAAGCAGATCTTCTTGAAGAAATCAGGCGAAAGGACACATTTTTCGAAAGGACTGTAGGTTTCTTTGCTGTGCAGGACAGGAGAATGGAGTTCACCATTAAGTAACAAAACAGCACTTTCATTCCTGGCGTACGGTTATCCCATAACATACCTGCATTATGTAAGTATTTTAAATATTTATATTAATATATTTAAGATGATTAATATTGCACTTATTCACTATTATGTCAAACAAATTTATGTTTTTTTTTTTTTTTTAATTTGCTGGGGTATCGATGAATGTCACCGCACGCCACTGGTGGATACACATTCCGTGTTGCAAGTCCGCAGTTGAGACGGAAAATTACAGAAGGCGGACTGAATCTAATATTTGTAAGCATAAAATGTCACTCCTTGTTAATGAAAACCATAATAGTAGCTAAGAATGGTATTGGTCATCCACAAGATAGGCCTATAATTTTTTGGAGACAGTTCTTCCAGCTATCTCCTTTTTGTTGCGGGAAAATAGGTAGTCACTTACGTAAAACTATCAAGTTGATGGGGTCTCTTCCTGATACTGTTACTTCTGACATAACCCGTTTAAATACCAAGGAGATATATCACTGTCTTCATCAGTCATTATATGAAATTCCATACATACAAAAAAAAATTCCCAAACAAAAACTGGTTATGTATTTGGACATATTTTAAGTGGTCTAACGTCCCAAGTGAATGGAAGGTGACTACCTATGAAGTAGTTAATGAAATTGTACCTACTGAACATAAAAAGTATATGTGTAATATGGTTCTGTCTCCATTATGCAAGAAATGTGGACAAATAGACATAGTTAGACATAGGTTAACCAATTGCAATGCTCAAGTTACACAAATGTGGACATGGCTGAGACGACATCTGCAGAGAATACATCGGATTGACAATCCTAATTATGTATTATGTATTCTTCTAGAGATGGAATAACCTTCAGCTGCACATTTATATACATCTTCATGGCTCACGATGGGATATATTCAATATTGCATGAGAAGTACCACTCCATCACTGCAAGGTCTTCTGATGTTTTTAAGAGGACATCATGAGCATTTGAAACCAAATTTAAGATATAAGATTCAGTGTATTATTAATAGGTAGTGAATAATGTAAATTCAGTCAACCAAGTGTTTCTTAACTGGTTTTAAACATCATATAAGAAATAAAAAATAATAATAATTTTATAACTTGAAAAAAACAAAACAAAACAAACCATTGTTTCTGCTATAATACAGTATGTGCCTCAATTATTACACTTGATGAAATGGTATTGTGTCATTTATGTGTATATGTTATGTAATTTCACTGTAAAAATAATACTACATAAATAAATAAAGAGTAGTAGTGCCATCCCTTGGCAATGTAGAAAAAGAACAAGAAAAATAGGTAGAAGGCACAGTTAAAAAAATGCTTTTAGTGTTGTCAGATTAAAAAAAGATTGCGGATTTGTTTACGGGTAACTATGGCAACGAACTCTTGTAAGATTTCTATAGAGCCTGTTTGCGAGGGTACTTGAATCGCTGACAAAACATTTCTCTTGTAGCTGCAAACATTCTTATAGCCTCCTGGCTTGGCTCTTTTGAAAGGAAAATAACGGCACGCGAATACAATGAGATAAAATTCCTTGTCTTTCACAGTGTTCACGCTTCTTTGTAACTGTTAATTTCAGTTTGTGAGATGTGTGAATAGAGTGACTGTGTTATGTCTTGTTGCTAAAACGATATATTAGAAGATTAAGTTAACTAAGCAGTTATTTATTTTTTGTGATAGTTTTATAATAATTTTTAAAAGTGGGGACTCTAGTATTTTTATTAACAACAAGGAATGTATCCTATAAACGATATAGTGTGTAGCGTGTTACAGACACCATTTTCGCGATGGACTAAAGGTGATGAAAGAGATTTATTGTTACCGGGAAACCACTGGCGTGTCTCAGTCGGTTAAGGCGCTTGCCTGCCGGTCTGAAGTTGCGCTCGGGCGCGGGTTCTATCCCCGCTTGGACTGATTACATGGTTGGATTTTTTTCGAGGTTTTCCCCAACTGTAAGGTGAATGTCAGGTAATCTGTGGCGAATCCTCGGCCTCATCTCGCCAAATACCATCTCCCTATCACCAATGTCATCGACACTAAATAACCTCGTAGTTGATACAACGTCGTTAAATAACCGACTAAAATAAAAAAAATGTTAGCGGGAAAACCAACACTCGTTATTAATATATCGGCAAAAAAGTTGAAAAGGAAAGGTACAAGATCTTACACCAAACATTTTAAAACTGCGTGGTACAGCGAATATCAGTGGCTGTGCGGTACTTCTTATTTGGAAAAAAATATTTTGCTGGCCCTGTTTGCTAGGTGGAATAAAAAAATCGGCATGGAAATCGGATGGATTTTGTGAAAACAGATTAAGTTCTTGTCAGTTTTTTTAAGGCTAAAGAAAGGGGTGAATTTTCAGGGCGGAAATATGTTAAGGTGTCAGAAGGTGAACTTTTTCAGAAGTACAAACAATTATTTTTAAAAAACTTTACGTCATTTCTATGCAAGTTAACACTACATATCAAGCCATTGTAACAGCTTCAGTTTTGCTCTTTTGCCAATACTTCAAAATTTCTTCAGTATTCAATTATTTTTCATTCTAATGCTCTTGCCACTCTACAAAAGACTCTCATAAATTTGTTGAAAGTAAGTCGTTTGAAAACAGTACTAGAGCTTCTCTATGCAGATTATGAGTACCAGAACATTTCCCCTGATTCAAGCATTAAAACGTGTAAGAGAAAACAAAGGCGTATTGAAGAAACCTATAAGCTCTTTTCCCTTATTGTGACATTACCGTCAACAAGCGTTTCAGTGGAGCGAAGTTTTTTCTGCACTTAACCGCATAAAGACAAATCTTCGCAATTCAATGGCACAAGGGAGATTAACATCATTGGCGTGCATCTCTATTGACAAGGACTTGCTACATGATCTGATTAAGAAACAACCATTTCATGACGACATCATTGACAAATTCTCCATCCGTAGAGACAGACGAATCAAATTAATCTACAAAAAGTAGGTAAGTCGTACATCATGTCCCTCAATAAAAGAGCTTCACCAACTTTTCAGGTTGCGAGCCGCCACTGATGTATAAATGCGAATATTAAAAGTACTGGTACAGTAAACATAACCTATAATGTCAACATATCTAAATATCCGTGCTGAGCAACTGAAAATTATTGAATCGTACATAAATGACTGTACAAGAATTTCGCAATATTCAATCGAAATAAAGACAAATAGGTCTATTACACATACGAACAACGTAATTTTCACATTACCAACTTTTTTATTGTAGAATTAAATGTTAGTAGTGATTTTAATGACTTTTATATGTTAGTTCTAGGTTTTTATACTAGGTCTCGTCGTGATTTTCTTTCGATTTCATTGGTTATAATCGGTGGCGGTTCCTCGAGGGAGGGAAGAGAGGAACGCCTCCTCACATTTTTCTTCTTTTGAAAGTAAATACCAAATAAAATATGTGCCTTGAAATTCGAGGAAGATTCGATAATTTTTAAGATCACAGTTATAAGAAAACCTCGGTTGATCGAATTTTAAACGACGCACGCTCATGTGCTTTAGAAAACTGTGAGAAAGATGCGAGATTGTTTGTGTGGAGGAAAGTCAATCCTTTCCTCCTTTACTGCAGTTAACACACATAGACAACAGCACACTAGCGGCCAGAGAAAGAAGCAGAGTTTTAAAGCAAGTAAATGAACGGAGAGAGAGGAGATCCTCCTTTGAATCACACATGGATGGGCGAGAAATAAAAACCGACTGGTCGTGCAGCAAGCCGCTACCGCTGCCATCTAACGATGTTGCATTCAACCAGACTCCATATAAACGTTTTTTTAATTATAAATAAAAAATATTATTCATTGCACTTTATATAGTCTATGGTTTGAAACTTTCAAGGATATTTGAAAGTTGAAGTTGAGTTTATATAAAACAAAGAGGAAATAGTTATACGTTAATATCGCAGATCTTTTGGCCCCTGAAATTCACTTTCATTCATTGTCTACTAGACAGGGCAACAGCCAAGTGGTAGTTTTGTACAAACATATTTGAAATTGAAAGTAGATACTCCAAACTACATTGTTTTTAACATAAAAACTAATCGGTCACTGGCAGTTTTGAACAATAATGGTAATATTACTTTACAAGACCTGACATCTTCAAAAGCATGTGATACTGAACTTGTAAAATGTTCATGGGGCAACACACAGGGCTGGGCAGTATTTGAAATACATTTGTATTTTGTAATTTGTAAGGATTTTCGAAAGTACAGTAGCGTGCAAATTAATCCGAACACGACATACTTTTACATTTTCTGTCATTGTTAGCCTCACAGCTGCTCATACCGCTTTAATTGACATCTGTAGTACGTGTAATTCCATTGTTGAAGGTCTGTCGTTGTTATTTTTTTTAATATAATATGTGACGTTTTGCCTGTCGTTTTGTACTTATAAGCATTTCAGTTGTGTTGAAGACTTAATACTGCAATCCTGTGTACTTTCTGTCGTCTTCACAAATGGATACAACTCCACGAAAACGGTCTAAAATTATAACATTAGCAGAGCATTCTTCTATGACACAGAGGCAAATTGCTGCAGAATGTCACATCGGTTTTGCTACTGTTAATTCGATCATAAAACGATACAGGGAGACTGGATCCATCACACCCCAGAAAAAAGGAAACTGTGGCCGGAAAACGAAGACTTCACCTGCAGATGATCGTTTAATTGTCAGGAAAAGTAAATTAAATCCTAGACTAACTGCTGTCGACTTAACCCGCGAGTTAATAGCTACCACTGGGGCGAATATTCACGTCACAACAGTGCGGCTTAGGCTTTTGGAAGCTGGACGAAGGGCTCGTAAGCCTATTAAGAGGCAACTGCTAACCCCTGTTATGTGCAAAAAACGCTTAATGTGGGCAAAACTACATCAACACTGGACAGTGAATGACTGGAAGAATGTACTTTTTTCCGATGAGTCTCATTTCGAGGTCCACGGCCACCGTGTTTCTTACGTATGGAAAGGATCCGAAAAAGTAACAGCAGCTCATCTCCAACAAGCACCCAAATACCCCCCTAAAGTAATGTTTTGGGGTTGTTTTACACATGAAGGGCCTGGAGCATTAATACCTATCAAAGGAATGATGAATTCTGACAAATATATTCACTTATTGAAAACCAGAATCGTACCCCAGCTGCAAAAATCATTTCCGGATGGCAGAGGTGTGTTCCAACAAGACCTGGCACCATGCCATATGTCTCGAAAAACTACATAATTCTTCAACAAGAAGAATATTCAGGTACTCCCCTGGCCAGGCAACTCACCCGACATCAACTCCATTGAGAATTTGTGGTCAATTTGCAAAAGAAGAATGCAAAAAATGGATTGTTCTACAAAGAAGATGATTTCTGCCCTCATTGGTGTATGGTTTCGCGATGAAGAAATGAATAATATTTGTGGGAAATTAGTGGAATCCATGCCAAATCGTCTCGTCGGGACAAGGGAGGCCACATAGATTACTGAGGTATGTCTTAGATCCCTTTTTTTTTATCCCGTTTGAGTGTTTTTGCATAAGTAATTACGTTGTTCGGATTAATTTGCACGCTACTGTATTTTGTATTTAAATACATAAAATTGATGTATGTTGTATTTCAAATACTCAAAATACTTTTTTCTTCTTCTTGTTCTTCAAGTTTTGGATTTGGATTTGAAGAATGAACTTTTTTCTTAATTGCCTACCCATTTCAGTTGTGCTAGCAATACACTTGGTTTTCTTGCCACAACTGATTTCCTTAATGCCATGAAGAAATCTCCAACAGCATCAAGATCCATCACCCAACACTTGCTAAATGTTTAGCATTATGGAATGCGTCTAGGAGACTCAAATACTCAGACATTATATCAGATGTCTTGAAATACTCATTAAAGTTTCCTTGCCCAACTCGATGGAATTCTCTTTATGAGTCAATCTCTCAAATATTGCAATTCAAATATGATATAAATAGTATATGTGAAAAACTGGGATTGCCAACCTTAAAACATGTTGAGTTTCTGTACCTTGAAGAATATTATGCAGCTCTGAAACCCATTGCCGTAGCTCTTAATTTAATGCAAAATAGAAGACGTGCTATTACGGCCAACTTTTGTCCACATTAATTTCCCTTAAAAACAGAGTACATATTCTGTTACCTAGTAAGCTACGCCATCTATTCCAAATAACTCCAATCCTAATAAGTTCGCTTTCATCAAGATTTAATGTGATGTTTGATCTGATCCCAGAAGCAAATTAAGCTATTTTGGCAGCTTGCTCCACCCATCATTGAAGATGAGTTGACTACCTGACACTGCCTCACTAAATGATAGTCCACACCTGTGGAGTAACGGTTAGCGTGTCTGGCCGCGAAACCAGGTGGCCCGGGTTCGATTCCCGGTCGGGACAAGTTACCTGGTTGAGGTTTTTTCCGGGGTTTTCCCTCAACCCAATATGAGCAAATGCTGGGTAACTTTCGGTGCTGGACCTCGGACTCATTTCACCGACATTATCACCTTCATCTCATTCAGACGCTAAATAACCTAAGCTGTTGATAAAGCGTCGTAAAATAACCTACTAAAATAAAATAAATAAAAACTAAATGATAAGAAGAGGACACAGAATATGTGTTGTGAAATTAGCTGAGCAGTTGTCTGCTACATCTTTGGTCAGTTCAGACGATGAAGACGATGAAAACAATTTTTATGTTTTCAACTCAAGTAAAACTGACTTTAAAAAGCAAAAAGAAAGAACTTGTCTGCTATGGAGTATGAGCTCATGCAATTCTTCAATAGCAAAGGGACAACCTTGTGCACTCTTGAGAATTACCCAACAGTGAAACAAGCTTTTATAAATATAATACAAGTTTGTGTTCCTCTGCGCCTGTAGAAAGGCTGTTCTGTTTTGCAGGATTTATTCATTCACAAGCAAGGGGATCCTTATCTGATGAACTTTTTGAAGAACTGGTTTTCAAAGGGAGCAGTAATTATTCATATGTAGCATAATTTCATTGCTGACTGGGAAAAGGAAGAATGTTCAGTTACAGTGTTTATATAAAACTTCGAGGTAAAAATACTTTTAATGTTAATATAATATTTTAGAATTTCAGTAATATTCCTTTTTCTTTAGGCCTATATATTGTATCGAGTATTTGAAATACAAATGTATTTTGGTTATTTTTTTTAAAGTATTTTGTATTTGTAGGGAGATAAGGGGATTATGATCCCCTTAAGAAAAATTCGAATTCACAGTCGTTAACAATTAAAATTATGTTCTTTATATTTGAATATATTGAAACCTTTACATCAGTTACATTGCTAAGTACTGCAAAAGATGCGATATTTTATGTTTTTCTTGTTTATTTTTAATTTTTTTATATTTATTGTAAAAAACCATTTTGCCCCGTTAACTGGATAATATGATCCCCAAGGAATCATTTTGCCTCACTACCAAAACACAACATTTTTACAAAGAACATATCATATTTTAACGTAAAAGTATGAATAATTGTAGTTATATGGAGGGTCACAACAATGTAAACTACTGTAGGCACAAATCAAACTTGTAAACTTTACTCATGCAATCAGTGCCCACTGCTCATTTTGTCTCACTACCAAAACATAATATTTTTTTATAAGGAACGTATTTTATTGTATTTTAACGTAAAAGTATGAATAATTGCAGTTTTATGTCGAGGGTCACAACAATTTAGGCTATTTACGGCACAAATCACACTGGTAAACTTTACACATGCGATCAATTCCTGCACACAGTTCATGTGCCCACTGCTTACAGTCGTTACACTTTCTCCACATTTCTCTAGACTTCGATGCTGACCAGGCTTCACAACAGAACATACAAATTGCATCCTTTCCTTCTCTGTTGAACACTGTTCTTTAACTCTGTTTTCAAAGTTAAGTTTTTTCTTTGCAGTTCCAGCAGCAGATGAGCTAACAGTCAAAGATTTATTTTTCAAATTCACCATATTCGGAGTAGAAGTTAACACAAAGACAGTACTAGAGCGTTTCCGTCGTTTTGGTCGTCTTTCAGTTATATCCAACATTGGCAGAGGTGCGATGTCATAATGACTGACACAGGGTTTTCCTGTATTAGCCTCTTTTTTGTTTATTTCTGCTGATTCTGATTCATCTGAAATATGAGCAATCGATACATCATCTGAAGAAGGTCCTGAAGGTTGCCAGTCATCTTCTGAGTCACTTGAAGATTCTGCGGGTTTTGGTTTCTGCTTCCTTTTTAGTTTGTTGTGACAGAAATTAGGCCTATTCCCTGACGGTACAGCTATCTGTTCATCTGGGTGATTTGCTCCAACTTTTCCATCTAGGCCTATACTCTGTCGTCGAATATCGTCTTCTTCTGTTAAGTTCTCCTTCTCTGTAACTTTTCGTGCTTCACATTCCTTATCATTGACATCTTCTTGTGGAAAATCTGTTATTTCTGATGGGAGAAACATCCAATCTGGAAAAATATCACGATTACATGGACACAACCCTGTTTTCTCAAAACCTGATAGAGCATTGTCTATTGTTGCAGTTTTGCGATAAGCAAGTCCAAATAGTTTTGCCACCTGCTGCAACCTTACAACTCTCTCTGGATGATTCCGCAACCATATACGACACTCTTCAGTGTAATATGACATTAAAGGTCCAAATACACAGACGTCCAGTGGTTGCAAACGATGAGTGGTATGAGGTGGAAAACAGACCAGAACTATACCATTATTTCTACAAAATTGCACTGCCTGTAGCGACTTGTGGCTTATGTGGCCATCAACTAAAAGTAACACCTTCTTATCGGGAGTGGATTTCACATAAGAGTGAAAGTGATGCAGATACTTTACAAATAATTCTGAATTGATCCAACCCTTTTCTTGGCCGACGACTAGTGTTCCAGGAGGTGCTCCATCTGATAGCTCGGGACTCATCCTGACTCTTGGGAATAAAAGCATAGGTGGTACAAATTGCCCACTTGCACTCATTCCTACAACTGCAGTGACATTTGTCCCTCGTTCGGCGCTAACAATAGCTCCTACTTGTTTCTTGCCTTTTTGAGCTAAAATTTTGAGTGGCTGGTGTGTGGTTTGAATTCCTGTCTCATCAACGTTAAAAATATGTGTTGGAGAAAAATTGTATTTCTGCAATTCTTGTTCATAGAGATCAAAAAAATCTATTCACTTGCACTTTGTTAAATGATTGCGCCCTCGCAGCAGAGGTCGCCTCCGGTTTTCTTAGTGATAATTGGGCCTGATGTCTTCGCATGAAGGCTGTGAACCAATCATTACCAGCATGACCTTTTCCAATATTAAATTGATGGGGAACATCATTTTTCACAGCTAATTCAAATGCTAGTTTACAAACATCTTTCTTGGTGATACCATAAAATCTAACTTCCATATCAAGCAAATATTAAACAAGCTCATCTTCAAATTCTTTATTTAATGTATGAGGTCTTCCTAAAACTTTTTTGTGTCCAGTAGCTTTCTTATTTATCCCTTTTACATGTCTCTTCAGCGTCATAACCGGAACTTGATGGGTCTTGGCTGCAGTCTTAAAAGCTCCTTCTTCTTACACTTCCTTAATGGCAGCAGCCATGCTTCCTTCTGACCACTCCTGCCTATTGGTTTTCCGCTTGTAAGTTCTTACCATAATCTGAAGCAATTCAACATAATGCAACATAATATGAAACATGTCACATTAAATAACTGTCACTGATACAAAACAGACAATTTGAGCCTATGTAAATTGAATCAGTGTTTACTTCCAGTGTGTGTGTGTGTGTGTGTGTAGCATCTATAAACGTTCCCTGTGCTCTATTTTGTCATTCCTGACGATGATAACTATAACGATGATGATTATGATGATGACGACGTGATCTATAACAAATTTAATAACTACATAATTGAATTCTGCGTGTAAACTACAATGGGGCAATATGATTCCGTGATCGAATTGTCCGCCGCGGTTGGGATCGTTTTGCCTCAGAATGCATTGGAAAATTAAATATAACCTATAACTGATAGGACCCAAGAGTAATTACTGACAGCTTGTTTATGATTAGTACACAGAACATAAATCTCGAAGCATATTAAAAACAAGATTTTGAATAATAATTAGATCAACAAATAATATGTGAGTAATTCCAAAAATAAGAATGAGACGTACGTGAATAAACAAGGCCTCCTTTCCGAATAATTACTTCCAGCTAACGAATCGCGGGAACGAGTTTGGCTGGCAGTAATAACAATTATAAAATATCCCACAAGCAAATCCGGGCAAATTTCAGTAGTTTCGGTTTTAAATAGGGGAATCATATTCCCCGTGGGGATTATTTCCCCCCTACCTCCCCTATTTCAAATACAATTATTTTAAGTATTTTGTATTTGTATTTGAAATATTTGGATGTCAGTATTTTGCCCAGCCCTGGCAACACAGACCACGTGGGTGGGTGCAGTGTTCTCGCTTTCCTCAGATTATTTCCCATTTCCATAAAACGGTTCCGGTTACGTGTTAGTAGCTAGTCTCTTCCAACACGTGTGATGCTGTAGTGTGCGCGAAAAATGCTGCGAGGTTGTGAATTTCCTTGCAATTGTTATTTTGTGCAATTATTCAACAATGAATGAAGTGAAAACATAACATATTTTGTAAAATTTAGGAAACTCAGTTTACAAGAACAGATTATTGCTATACAGAAGAGAAGGCCAACCCCAACACTACACTGGTCTTACATTTATGCATGTAGGCTAATTTGTTGCATGTTTCATTCAAGAAGGTGTCATTGCGTGCTGTTAACTTCTTTCCTCTTAATAAATACGCAGGAGCCGCCACTGGTTATAATTGTCATTTGACTTAGAATTTTCGTAATTTTGAATAGGTAATGACGCTGTCAGTTGTTCTTGGTTGTTTGACGTGAGTGGTGTTAGCCTGTATTGTGTGTGATGGCTAGAGCTATTGAAAGTTTGTCATTTTATGATTTTCGTGATTTGCTTTCGATTTGATTAGTTATAGTAGTAATTTGTTTAGAATTTTTGTAATTTTGAATAAATGACTTTGTCAGTTGTTCTTGGTTGTTTGACGTGAGTGGTGTTATGTTGCAGTGTTCCGCAACCTTTTTCTATTCACGGCACACCCTAGACGGTTCTAGACTCAACACGGCACACCAAAATGTTAAACTCCTGAAAAACATATAATGTGACTCTTAATATAATCACTTAATGCAATCAAATTTTCTGTTATTAATATTATTATTATTATTATTATTATTATTATTATTATTATCATTATTATTATCATCATCACCATCATCATTACTATAAAACACAAATAGACTCTTGCATTTATTAACAATTTATGAACTTCACTGCAGAAAATACACATTTCTATTACTAATATTAAAGTAAATAACTCTAGTCATATCTTCAATGTGATACTTGGGCCTGCTTGGTGACAACTTCTCACTGCTCTTTATTTTCTTCTTCATAATGTCTTCGATATCACTGGACAAGTCACTAACCCGGCGGATATGTAGGTTCACGCGCATGTAGGTTTTACGTGATACCGAATTGCCTATATGCAGAAATATATTTATGAAAATAATTTAATTTAAATTCTAATTTAATTTAAATTATATCAATTTCTTACAATAATAGGTAAAAGTTTCACCTTGTGAAGACACACCGGTGTGCCGCGGTACACCGGTTGCGGAACACTGTGTTCCGCAACCTTTTTTATTCACGGCACACCCTAGACGGTTCTAGACTCAACACGGCACACCAAAATGTTAAACTCCTGAAAAACATATAATGTGACTCTTAATATAATCACTTAATGCAATCAAATTTTCTATTATTATTATTATTATTATTATTATTATTATTATTATTATTATTATTATTATCATCATCATCATCATCATCATCATTACTATAAAACACAAATAGACTCTTGCATTTATTAACAATTTATGAACTTCACTGCAGAAAATACACATTTCTATTACTAATATTAATGTAAATAACTGTAGTCATATCTTCAATGTGATACTTGGGCCTGCTTGGTGACAACTTCTCACTGCTCTTTATTTTCTTCATCATAATGTCTTCGATATTACTGGACATGTCACTAACTCGGCGGATATGTAGGTTCACGCGCATGTAGGTTTTACGTGATACCGAATTGCCTATATGCAGAAATATATTTATGAAAACAATTTAATTTTAATTTAATTTAAATTTTATCAATTTCTTACAATAATAGGTAAAAGTTCGCGTCACATCTTTCACCTTGCGAAGGCACACCGGTGTGCCGCGGTACACCGGTTGCGGTACACTGCCTTAGTTAATAGCAATGATGCTGAGCGACACTATTGTTTTGTGTCTGTATTTGTTGTATATGTTTTCACTTTTTGTGTGTTCTTTTTTGCATCATTTAATATGTTAGACTAATTTTTATTATTTTCAATTCGTATTCGTATGTTCAGTTTTTATGTCATATTCATTCTATCACTCGTTATTACTGTAGATTAGTTGCATTGATGTATAACTTTTCTTGTTGTTGTATTGTATTTCTGATGATGTGGAAGGGAAGGCCTGATGGCCTTAACTCCACCTGAGTAACTAAATAAATAAATAAATAAATAAATAAATAAATAAATAAATAAATAAATAAATAAATAAATAAATAAATATTGGTTTCCATACTTTGCACAATATGAACCCACTCTTCCTAATGTTCTGAAACATACGGTATATTAATTTCAATTGCCTTTTTAATTACCACTCACAATAGCCTGGATTTCTAACTAAAAGCTGATTTGAAGGGTTCAGAACCATAGTGGGCCAAGCGCCATTTACTAAAACCGTAGAAAACAAGGGTTAAAATGAAGTTATCACCATAATTCAATGGAAACATATACCAAGTAATATAAAGTATGCACATTCAAACTAAATAATATGTCAATCTTCATTAAACTATGGTATTCATTTAACTTTAACCCTTGCTTTCTCCGTTTTTAATAAATGGCGCTTGGCCCACTATGGCTCTGAACCCTTCATTTGATCAAATAAAATCAAAATGCGATTGATGCTATGTTCTGTTATAGTAGGCTTGTCTGGCTGGTGTAACCTGATGTATCGAGAATGTTACTTGCAGAGCTAGGAAGTTGGCACCAAAACTGTTAAGTTGTGTGAGCTTGGACTATATCTCAACCAAATGAAAAGTAGTAGCGTAGCTATCAATGCCAGTGAATCAGAATGACAAACATGTACAGCCGGGTGATAATCAAACAAGTGCTCCAATCATCCACGGCCTTAGAACAAGAAAATAATAAACAAATAATATAAAACAATAATTTGTAATTATAAACTTCGTAACTCCCAATCTAAAATAATTTACCCATACACATAACAAATAACAAAATATACAAGGTATACAATTATGATTCTAGTCTCATTATAACAAATAACACTGAACATTTTCATTTTATCAAAAGAAATACTCCTTTCATGTTCAGAAAAAAAAATAAAAACAATATTTATACTCTGAAAATATTTGTTCTACGTCACAAGACGTTACTGAGCAAATCTGAAATATGATACAATATATCTTACTATCATCAGATGAACAACAACTTTGTGAATCTAACAGTGCATCTCGTATGTTGCACATAATAATAAACCCGTAGTTGTTTTCAAGAAAATTTTTCATTTCTATTGTAATGACAGCTAGAAAGTTCGTATCATAATTCCGATGTTGAAGTTGGACTGTAAGCAACCGAATGCATAGCAGCACGGGACGTCAACATTTAATTAAGAACAATCCGGAAAAAATAGACGTTTACATACTCCTGTTTGCATAATTATTTAATAACAGATGAGTTTACTTTTTTGGAATCATGCATAATATTAACATCACGTAAATAATACAATAATAAAAACAGCTCACTTTTTTCAGAACCTAAAATATTGATATAAATTAACAATATTCTTCAAATTATTCACGACTGTACACAGCTCCACAGAAAGATACTATGCGTTGTTTATGTGAATTGCGTATCGTTTGGAACGAACGGGAGCGAGACGCGGGGGACATGTATACTCCTCGCTGTACTCAATTGAAATCTACTCTTTTGGTACGAACTTCCTACCTTCGGTTACTTGTAAAGATTTTCCACACTCCGACGTTTTTTATAGATATATAATTTCCCATATTCGGCCTAATATCGTATCCGGCGAAGATTCTCCTGCGAATGCTGAATCGACGTTTATATTCTTAGATGGAAGAACGGTTGCAAGAAGCGAAATTTGGATTCAAGAAAGGAAAAGGTACAAGGGATGCAATTGGACTAATACTAACAATTGGCGAAAGATAACTAGAGAAGAATAAAGAAGTGTATATAGTATTTGTGGACTTAGAAAAGACGTTTGTCAGAGTGGATTGGAACAAACTGATGGTCATCCTGAAGAACATAGGTATGGATTGGAAAGAGAGGATGCTGTTCAGTAACCTTTATTTGAAACAACGTGTCAAAATCAGAATAGGAGAAGAAATGTCTGAAGGGAGTGAAATAGAGAGAGGAGTAAGACAAGGATGCCCTTATATCACCTACCCTGTTCAACATCTACTTGGAGGATTTGGTGAAGAACTGTTTCAGAACATGGGAGGGGTAGAAGTAGCAGAAAGAAGAATAAAGTGCATAAGATGACAGCTGTGAGCAGTATGGCATGAAGATAAATGCAAACAAGATGAAGACGATGGTTGTCGGGAGAAAAATAAAGAAAGTAAACTTGCGAATTCTAAATGAGACCGTAGACCAAGTGGACAGTTTCAAATACTTGGGATGTACTATAAGCAGTAACATGAGCTGCAGCCAGGAAGTCAAATGGAGGATAACAATGGCAAAGGAAGCTTTTGTGAATCTCTGGAAAAAGAACTATACTTGTTTTTTTGAAAGATGGGACATGACAGTTAAGCGGCCGAGCTTGGAACTACAGTGCTATGTTGCCAACATGGACTACCACGCTGTCAGCTGATGGAAGCTAGTAAGATGACTGACATTAAAACATTCATCGACAATTGACGCGAAGGTAAGAAAACAATACAAAAATCGACAAAGAATCAAAGACGAAACGTACTAATGCTAACATTGTGTGCACAATAAATGTCGCCAAGAGAGCTATTAAGCACTCGCCACATTAGAGGTAAGTTTAGCAACTCGACCTTTGTTACCATAGCAACAGGCCTACCACGCTATGTTACATTCACTTTTTTTACGAACGCAATGCTCCTATCATGTCCCATCTTAAAAAAAAACAAGTATAAGAAAAAGACTAGTGAAGTGTTTTGTGTGGAGTGTGGCATTGTAGGGTCAGAAACATGGACATTATGACAAAGTGAAGAGAAGTGAATAGAAACATTTGAAATTTGGGTATGGAGAAGAATGGAGCGTGTGAAATGGACAGACAGAATAAGAAACGAAGCTGTGTTGGAAAGAGTGGGTGAAGAAAGAATAATATTGAAACTGATCACAAAGATAAAAAAGAATTGGTTAGGTCACTGGCTGAGGAAAAACTACCTACTGCAGGATGCACTGGAAGGAATGGTGAACGGGAGAAGAGTTCGGGGCAGAAAAAGATAATAATAATAATAATAATAATAATAATAATAATAATAATAATAATAATAATAACAATAATTCTTTATTTACACTGGCAGAGTTAAGGCCATAGGGCCTTCTCTTACACTCTACCAGGTCACAAAGTATACAAGCAGTTAAAATTTAACAAAAAGTTAAAAAAACAGAATACTATCAAATGATAGATAAAAATTATGATAAATGGATCATATGCGGAGACTACGAGGAAGGCAGAAAATAGTAAAGATTGGAGAATACTAGACTTGCAGTGAATGACCTGCCCTTAGAACACTTATGTACGTATGCATGTATGTATGTATTTCAAGTAGGTTATTTTACGACGCTGTATCTACATCTTCGGTTATTTAGCGTCTGAATGAGGTGAAGGTGATAATGCCGGTGAAATGAGTCCGGAGTCCAGCACCGAAAGTTATCCAGAATTTGCTCAAATTGGGTTGAGGAAAAACCCCGGAAAAAAACCTCATCCAGGTAACTTGTCCCAACCGGGATTCGAACCCGGGCCATCTAGTTTCGCGGCCAGGCGCGCTAACCGTTACTCCACAGGTGTGTACTGTATGTATGTATGTATGTATGTATGTATGTATGTATGTATGTATGTATGTAGGCCTATGTATGTATGTATGTAAAAGAAATTGTAAAATTATGGTTTATTCAACGACGCTCGCAACTGCAAAGGTTATATCAGTGTCACAGGTGTGCCGGAATTTTGTCACGCAGGAGTTCTTTTACGTGCCAGTACATCTACTGACATGAGCCTGTCGCATATAAATACACTTAAATGCCGTCGACCTCGGCCGGGATCGAACCTGCAACCTCGAGCATAGAACGCCAGCGCTATACCAACTACGTTGAAATACATACATACATAAGTGTTCTAAGGGCAGGTCTTTCACTGTATGTATGTATGTATGTATGTATGTATGTATGTATGTATGTATGTATGTATGTATGTATGTATGTATGTATGTATGTATGTATGTATGTATGTATGTATGTTCAAGAGAAACAGTGTCTTGATTCTCGGGCGTCTGTACAACAAGAAATCAATGAAGTCAGCATCACGCTTAATTTTATTCGTCTTTTACATCAATTATTAAAGGCTTAATGCTTAATTTATTATATTGTTGGTGTTTCTAAAATTTACTGCAAGATAAAAACATCTCCCTTTCTCACATGGAACTCATCCAATATGCTGGCTGTCAATCTCCTGCTGAAGAATCATAACAAGGTGAGTTAGGTGTCGTATCTCCACATCCTGTTGTTTATTTATAAGGATAACCATGTCGCGAAATCAACAATAGTATTATAATAATAATAATAATAATAATAATAATAATAATAATAATAATAATAATAATAATAATAATAATAATAATAATTGATGTTACTTCAGCAACGACGTGACTTTTCGTATTACTGGAATTGTATCCTAAAAGTCAGGGATATAATTATGACGACTTTACTACCTTTTTATTGGTTTTTTAGCTCACGTCGCTCCTGCTGGTGTTGTTGCTGCAAGTGTCGTCTTCGCAGAGCAGATTACATTGTGGGCTCACTTCTCATGGTGGGTTGCAGGAATATTCTTAATGCTGTGCAGGTACTTTTTTTATGTACTAGGGACAACAGGTACCAAAATTGAAGCTCTTTCACTCCCAAAATAACTCTCTTAATACTCAAAAAACTGTTGATATATGCACGGGCATAATGTCCCTTGACATACTTGAAAATAATTATGATTATTTATAAAACAGCCAATTAAAAACTGATATCTTAAATTGAAACATATTTCGTGCTATTTTTTCCTCGAATTCAGTTTTAAATAATGACTTAGACGCTTGAGCTCTAAAACGGAACTGTTACTGTTACTAATGACAGGGCCTATTAAGTTTTCCCGGAATAAGAAAATAATCTCTCATCTAATGGAATATTTTTAGTATGGCGTAAAATATTTAACTATTCAAATAGATAAGTTAATATTGGTCTATATAAGGGTAAATGACGAAGTCAAGTATCCACTATTAGTTAAAAAAATTTTTTCATTCAATGGAGGGATTACGTTACTACCATAATCGCGTTTTGTCGCATTTTCAATTCCTTTTTATCATACTGATTATTTAGGACGATTTTAGTCTTTTTGTGTAAGAAGAATAAGGTTTGTTTTATAAAGATTATAACACACGACTCTGTATTACATAAATAATGGAATAATTAATAATGGAAAACAGGTCAACATTTTTTTACTGAGCAGTGAACTGAAATATGAAACTTTTTTAACTGACTGTGTTTATTAAGTACAATATAAGACAAGCCGCATAATTTATCAATTGTCTTGTGCAAATCTTTTTCTATTGTCGACAACAGTGTTTTTATGCTGAAAATGTCCTTTCAACAACAAAGGGAGCAAATTTCATCATTGTTACGGATGCAAGACTCCAATATTAGACTAACAATTTAAACAAAAATAAAAGCGGGGAAAAAATTAAATCACTTCGAAAATATGCTAAATTCGAAAACAATGTAGATACAAGCAAAATCCAATGATCAGTATAAATATTGAATAATTTGAAGGGAAAAGTTCTATCTTGGCCCGGGACTTCAACTCGGATCTGTCAGGTTTAAGTGCTGGTGTCCTAAACACTGAGTTACCCAGATTTAACCCCCAGTCCAGGATAGAATTTTTCTCTTTGAATTATTCAAACTAGCCAACAGAAGGCCTGGTCTGAAAGCGAATATTTAATTGTTTATTGCATAGCCTACTTACTTTCTTTTGACAAGCTTCACAGAAAATTTTTTTATCACCTGCTGTGAAATTACAATTGTCACCTATTCATTTCCGAAGTAAATTTTCGTATGAGGATACAAATTTCGACATATCTAAACTATAACTTTGTTAAGAATTAAAAAATTTGTCAAACAAACATCACCTTCGGAATGATAGCGAACAACTAAATTAATAATCTTATTGTATTTTCATCCCATTCATTAGGTTAACATTCGGCTTGTCTTTGCTATTGCTCACTGCCAACAATCAGTAAACATAAACAGTGTAAAGTTTAATTGCATCCCCAACTCGGAAATGAGGAAGCTCTGTTATCACGTTTAGGTAACAGTGAAACTGTAATAGCTTTATCACATGCTGCATTGATAGGATTGTGTATATATACACATTGTTTAAAACTATATTATATACACTGAGAGGCAAAAAAAAAAAAAGCGGGCCAACTATAAAAACTTGCTGTAAAATAGCGATTTATAATCACGTTCTAATCTTTAAACATATGGTGAAAATTTCACGTTTCCATTTATCTCTATAAAATTTTAAGTTCTTGTTCTTTGTAGCACGTTACCTAAATTTGTGTAGAAATGCCATGAAGGGCAACTAGGACTGAATTTTTAAATTTTTTTCAATTTTAATCAGGTTTATTTCAATTTTTCACTGTTGATTAGATGTATTAAGAATAAGGTGTGTGAAAATTTTGAGTTCAATCGGACACCTAGTCTCGAAGTTAATTTTACTTTAATTATGCAAATTAGTAATCAACATGTTCCATGCGCATTACATTTAAACACAGAACGTTCATTTTTTTTTCATACGGACCCTGATTCAGGGGAAATATTTTAACGTTTAGAAATTCATGATATGTAGGCTAGTTTAGACAATAATTTTTTTGGAAATCAGACGTTTATTTATTTACATAATAATTGTTTTAGCTCCTAATTTTCAAAGTATTTAACATTTCTCAACGTTAGGTCCCAGATAATAATATTTTATATGAATCGGGGATTGCACAAACAGCACATGTCACTATGTGTGGCGTATTGACATGTGCTGTTTCTGAAATCCCCTATTCATATGCATAGACACGTATGAATATTTTAATTGAATTTCGTTAAAACTGCATGCGCATTTAGAATATAAAAATGTAATTTCGAGAAAAAGACAAATTTATAAAAAGAGATACAATACAGACATACGGAGCAGGCCTATATAAAAATCACACCTAGACCTCAAAGAAGACGAGGAAACAAAAAATCTCTATCAACTTTCTAAGTGCCCAGGAAACATTTTCGCACAGAAATCCGAAAATTGATTTTTTTTACCATTTTTTTTTCTAAAAGCTCAGTCCTAGTGTCCCATAAGTGTAACTGACGCAACAAAAATTGTAGCTACAATTATATTGAAAACGGAAGAAGCCAGCGATACGTTGCTGCAGCTCTCGGGATACCGCGACCATCCATACAGAGTATTCAGCGCTACAGGGAGACTGGAAGGTATTGTAGGAGACCTGTTTCGGGACGAAAACGAGCAGCAATAGCTCGCGATGACCAATTCACCTCCTGAACATGTTGAGAGATCGCCATTCTATTGCAGTAGAGACATGGAACACCCTCCAGGAAGTGAGAAATGTCTATGTGAGCGAGAGGATAGTAAAACGAAGACTCAATGAATTTGGTTTATATCCAAGGAGACCAGCAACACGTCCAGAATTACTCCCACAACATCGTGTCGCACGATTACACTTTGCACGTAATCATGTCGATTGTACTCCAGAGCAATGGAGTCAAGTCCTGTTCACGGACGAATCCAGATTTTGTCTACGATCTCCAGAGCCCGGGGCGTGAGCGGGTCTGGGGAAGACGAGGATAGCGCTACGCTGCCTGTAATTTCAGCACTCGACTAAGTTTTCAGGTTGGAGTGATGGTGTGGGCCGATATTTCTTAAGCAGCACAGACCTCGTTTTCATTGAAGGAGGCTCTCTAACTGCACCCCGATACATTGAAGAGATTCTCAGAATGTTCTTCCCTATGCTCCATTTATACGAGAAAATGTTTTACTAATCAAGACAACGCCTGTCCTCATAATGCAAGGTGTGTGAATAAGTACCTTCGGGAAGTTGGTGTGAATAGAATGGAATGGCCAGCACGAAGTATCGATATGAACCCAATAGAACACATATGAAACTTGTTGGAAAAACGTGTTAGAAGTCGTCTACCTCCACTCAGGAACCTCCATCAGCTCCGGAATGTGCTTACAGAGGAGTGGGACAACATAGATCATAATGAATGCAGAACTTAATTGCTGGGATGAATCGCCGGTTTGATGCTGTAATTAGAGCACAGGAGGCAACACGTGTTATTAAGAACTCCTTCTTTACAACACAAACCACTGTTAGAGTCAGTAAAACTTTGAATAAAAAATTGTCACTTTTTCATTTTCATTAATTTCAGATTTTTCCTCGTTTTACCAGTTGCATAATAAACTGATTTGTTAACATTTCATAATTTAAACATTACATAATTGGCTCGGCATATATAAATGTATGAAATTCTAGAAATCAGTTCTATAAGTGAAAAATTTTAGGTGGCCCGCTTTCCCCTCCCCTCTCAGTGTATTAGGTATATTATAATATTATATTATTATATCATTATGAAATTAATTTCACAAAATGACTTTCATTTGGAATATTAAATTGTTCAGTCTCTTCTGACTGCATAGGACTATAAGGTAAATAATATGTTTTTTGGGAACCTTAACTTTATTCGTTATTTCTGATTTTACGCGAAAAAAAAATAAAACTTTAATTTGAAACATGTTTCTATTAAACTCTTAATATAATTAAAATTTTCTGTTCGAATAAAAAAATGTCAAGTTGACATTGAAATGACCTTGAAATCCGCACTGTTTGAAAAGTCACGAGTGTTATTACCTGTCTCGCAAACAAATCATTTTCGAGATAATCAGGAGGAATATTTTAGATGTATGTACAGTTTCCCTAGAAAAGGATGAGACAATTGAATATTCCTAAGTCTCAGATGTAAGACACTGCGCATGATCAGAGACCAGAGCACTGATACACAAGATAAAGAATATTGAGTTACTTAAATTCAGGCTATTTGGTTTCTTACTAGCATCGTTCCGAAATTCACTTCAAAAACTGCAAAAATATGATAATATTACGTAAATAAAAGATAAATATATACATAAATCGTGTAGTTAAATCGACAATGGACCTTCATGACTAGATTGACACTCCGCACAGAAAGGAAAGCTTTCGTGTCGTTTCCATAGCTCAGACTCTAAGACTTCTGCGTCTCGTGTAGAAGAGTGCGAGTTCGATTCCTAGTCTACACAACGATTTTTTTTTGTTTAAATAACTTTGAAATAGAGTTTTACAAGTTTTAAGTGTTAATGATCACAGACAATACAAAATTATAAGTTATAATATTGTAAACGTTAATCTAATGAATGCATTTATACATACAATGTAAATGCATATATATTAAAAACTAACAATTAAAATTAAATTAAAAAATATTCCTAAGCCACACAGACAAACTTTTACAAAGGTTTAGAGTCCTTAGGCTATGTCATTTGTTGAGTAGTTATTACAATATTTTATTAGTAGCTTTCCCATATGTGTAAGAAATGCACTCGCACAAAACAATTTTTGTTAAAAGTGTGGCTTTGGATTATTTCATTCTCACCACTTCAGTTGATTTTAACTAGTTTATCTACGTGTTTGCAATAGTGTTTAATTTAATGTTCATTCAATTTTATTCATGTTATGATTGAATGAAAAAGCACTGTTGCAGTTATTGACTAATTACATATATTAATACTAATTATTAAATGCAACTCTTAAATAACCAATTGCAGTATCTTTTGCAAAATTTTGAATGTTTAAGTTGTCAATAATATTTCTGTACTATATACTATTAGACATTAAAAGAATTTGCAATAGATTTGGGGTCCTCTAGTTTATAATCACTGGTTTAATGAAAAAATATTTTCTTTCTTAGAATATCTACAAGTTTAACTTCAATAATATTCCGAATAGCTTTAATTGCATTATCTGAATGTTGTACTTTTCTATTCGAATGTATTCTATTTCCCTCTTTCATAATTTTTGATAAATTACACCGTACTTCTTGTAGTATTTAAGAACATGAGGATCATTACATTGCAACTCATTACATATAGATTCTTCTTTTTAATACATGAGATTTTTAAGTACCTGCGTTATCTACATGTTTTTACTTTTGAATTTTTTCACAACATTGAGTGGAGAACATCCACTAAAGTGATTCTGAAATTAAAGTGAAAAATACAATAAGCTTACATTTACTCTTAATATCAGCAGTACCAGTATCATATACGTTTTTCCGAGATTCATTTTGTAGACATAAATGTGAATAGTCACTAGATACAGCATTTACGACCCTTTTTTAGTTTTTAAATTAATATTTTGAAATTGTTCAGTGACATTGGAAACACTTAGGATTTATTTATCATGTTCAGACAAGCCATTGATTATAGGTTCTGTCGAATAGGAATTCAGTCTAATTCTGTGTACAAAACTTTTATCAATGGCTGTGCTACTTCAGCTTGTATGCTGGTGGGAAAATGGCTCTACGACTAAGGTTTCCAGTTTCAAGGAGTGAATTTAATTTACTTTTACGGAAAAGTTCCGAGAGATAATCTATGTTTATGTCACTACAGATCACAAATTCCATATGAGATTTCTAAAGTCTTTTCTGTACAAATTCAATGTTGGCTATAAATATTAATAAATTATGTAAGAAATATGAATGATTGTAGTTAGAAGTCTGATTTACATTATAAAAAGCAAGAAGTTACATTCCGCGGCAACATTCGAACTTTCGATGTTTGGTTTTGTCGTCCAACGCATAAGCACGGACCTATTCAATGCTTATGTTAATAACATAGAATTTAGCTGTAGCAATGTGGTGTCATAAATTGGAATTTGTTTACTTAACGTAATTAGATTTAATTTGATTAGTTTCGCAACAATAATTGGACTTCCTGTTATATCCTGTTATTTAAATATTTAATTTAGGGTTGATTCATTAACTCTTGCTGTACAAGATGACCCTTATTTCAATAATATCACGCTAAATAGTCATTGTCTACACTAAAGTATTATCGCCATCCCTCATTTCTCCATATTTTTCGACAAATTATATAGTCGAGGAACTCTGAACAAATTAATTACACCTCAATAAAAAAAGAGTTTTACCTGGGATCGAACACAAAGTATTTCGGTTATACGGTGGAACCGGCACGCTACTACATGAGCTACCGAGACAAGACAGTGATAGCAGCAGTCCAGAATGTAGATCCGATAGCAGGCATTTGTCATTCGGTACAGAGAAGCAATTATTTTGTTACCCGAGCTATGTTGTGAAATCGTGGCCTTAAATGGCTGTCTTCTTCGTGATCCTTATTCTGATCCTTGTCCTTGTTGTGGTCCTTGTAACAATTCTTGTTCTATTTGTCATGGTACTTATCGTTATACGTTGATATCGAGTGAACCGCGTTGTAGAACTTTAACTTCCGACAACCAAGAATCGTCTCATTCTTTTTAAGGGTAACTGTACATTATTACATGCAAAATATACGCAATAGAACTTACATTAGTTGAAATGTAATGTATTAATACAACACAAATATAAATAATGTAAATGTAAATATAATTTACTTGTATGATGAACGCACTAACACTTTCATTCGCTTCACTTGTAATGCGCAGAATTATATAGCTAACTCGGGTTCTGTACATTTATGTAGTATAATAGTTCGTTACCTCTTGAAGAAACGACAGTAGAATACTGCATAGGTCTCAGATCATATAGATAGATATTGCAACACCGAACTTACTGTACGAAGAGTCTAGGGTCCCGAACAAGTTAGTCAATTAGGCCTATAACTTATACATTATTGGCGGCACAGAGGCGAGCGACACTCAAAACTCAAATTGTACGCCGACGTTAACCTAATAAGTGGGACGATATTACAAGTGTAGAACTTGCTTCTAGAATACGTTTGGCGCAACAATGTATTATGTTAACGCACGAACTTCAATACTACCCCTCCCATGATTGCACAAAATTGTACTCTGTCAACAATTTGTTAATGTAACCATAATATAAATGCATTTTGATATATGTATACGTATAGTCGCGACGCTTATTTCCGGCGTGACTCCTCCTCTTTGCTTACGTCTTAGGAACTCAAGGCTCTATAAAGTCTAGGTAGGTAGTATCGTTCGTCATTTTTGTTCTTTCGTTGCCGAGCTACCAGACGAGGGATCTATTTGCCACACCGTTAAACATTATCATGTCGTAGCTCCAACGATAATAAATCAAACGCACTGTAATTCAGCAAAAAATTGAGCGGCAAATAACGTCCTCGTGTGCTTTCTGCGAACGCCAACGAAAGAGCCAAAATGGCGGGCGGTTATATTTTAAGTATTTATCCAGCCTTAGGAAATGCTTTACATCTTCATCAGCGAATCACTAGACGCACACGTTTAAATGTAGCCGACCTGCAACGTGATTGGCTGCCGGAAATTAGAGCGACGGGATTATAACTATAGAAGGAAAAACACTGTTACGAGTAATAAGTATCTCGTAGTAGTACAGTTATGGCCGGTTTCACCAACCTTCGTTATCATTATAACGTCTCGTTAAATAATTTAATGACACGTTAGTCAGTTTTTGTGTTTCACCAAGTATCATTATTGCTAACGCATCTTTAAATTCATCGTTAATTTATTAGGACCTATTCGTCGCGTTGAAAGAGTAACGATGCGTTAAGAAGTCAACAACATGGCGGACGTAATTATTCGATGATGAAGTTCTTTATTTAGAGATGATTATGTAGCAAGGAACAAAATAAGTTGAATTCTACGAATCCGAAACCTGTCGATGAAAACAAGTTAGTTACAATCTAACATAATATGAATTTGCACTTCTAAAAACATGTATTTCACAAAATTACATCTATGTAGATAACCCAGAGGTTTCTAATTTGGTGGAACAATATTATTGAGACTTTTTTTTTCATTTCTTCGCATACATACATACATTTTTCATACATTTATAAAAATTTTACATTTTTATACGTTAAGGGTTAGTAAGAAACTTTCAGTTCACATAGATGGCAGTTGATTTAATGACCAACAGCATTTTCAGTTCTTGACGTGAAAACGACTATCTTCGAAGTACTCTACAAGTCTACTGCTGTAGAGTAACCTGAGCGTGTGACCACACGTGTTGCGTTACATTCTCATTCAACAGGGAAGTTCAAGCGCGGGCATATTGCACCCTCTGACAAGAAGTCTAGAGACATTACATTGTTACACCTCGTTTAAAGGCTAGAAATTCCCGCGCTTGACATGCCTGGTCTAAGGTAACGACATATATACGGAGTTGCTCTGCTCTCCAAGTCGCGAGCCTTAACTCATGATTCAGGAAAATGTCCCGAGAGGAGAAATGTGCGAGTGAGACTGCTGACTTCTCCTCCTCGGGAAGGCTTTGGTATACGCACAGGTCATCTCAAATATTATTTTCATGATTCTCGATGCACGAGATCCTCAGTAACTTTGTGATCAGTCAGACAGCCGTACTGTTTTTTTTTTTTCGATGTAGTCTGGATTTTACTACAGTGTCACACGAAAGTCACTTGACAAATAGTGACAGCATTATTGTTTTGAAATTACAAATATACTTGTAGGACCATGATAAAGTCAACAAGAGCCACGATAAGGACTACTACAAGAATAGCAAGGAGGATCACGATAAGCACTATGACAAGGATCACAATAAGGACCACGAAAAGGTACACGACAACTAAGATAATGACCATGACTAAGGCAACAAGGACCACGAAAAGGGCGACAAGAAGAGCGATAAGGGTCACGACATGGACAACGTGAAGCACCACGACAAGGTTCACAATATGGACTATGACATGAACCACAATTAGGATCACGAACACGACGACTAAGATAAGTCATGACTAGACTTCGTTGAATTGCCACATGCAGCATGCAATCAGATTGCCGATGTACGGTAGTATAGAGGAGGTGAGCGACCGCCCGGTCTCGTAGTATAAGCAGTTCATGTTAAGACTTGTGACCGGTCCAAATAGACGGAGCAGCTACAGCTAATGTATACCTATGTAAGCACTTGTTTTTGCATTACTGTGGTTGGAATAGTCAAAGCTTAACATTTGTTCAGTGCAGACAAGAATTCAATCAAACATACTACAATGAAAGTGTTGCTGTTCCAAATAATTGCCCCTGGAATACCCTTACCCCCGCAGCCAGTCTTGGCCCAGAACGTGGTTGGATGCTGTTAATTATTATGCAGAACATTACGGCAAAAAATTAAGGTAATTGATGCATTGGATAGCACAGACAGTTCTGCTGTTGCAGCTGTAAAATCATTGCCTTCTGAACAGCTATTGGAAGATATTCTGTTCATTGATTCTAATTTTAAAATCGTGTCCAAAAGCATCATCCTGTTAGAATCGTCTAAACTACAACTCTCAGAAGCCCTTAATATAGCGGATAAAGTATCACAAACCGTTATCCAAAATAACAATTCGCTGATTTCAGAAAAAGTGAAATGTAAGTTGAGAAACAATATTGCTAAAAATTCTGCCTATTCACAACTTCGTATTATAAGTGATGTACTATCAGGTCACGACAAGATGTCTGAAGTTGGTGTACTAAAAAGTAGTGACTTCCCGTTCTTCAAATATGCACCTACTACATCGTGTGATGTTGAACGTACATTTTCCCAATATAAAAACTGTTTAAGTGACCATCGGAGGAGGTTCAATTTGCAGTCGCTCAAAATGTACGTAACTCTTTACTGCAATGCACATATTCAAGGATGATGTATCTTACATTAAATTTTAAGATTTAATACATCTCACTATATTTACATGTTTAGACATTTCCTACTTCAATGATCATTCATTATATTTCTTGAATGCAGGATACAGGTTTTATTGTAACCGCAGTATACTTCTCAGTGTTTACATTAGAGGCATACTCCATCCTTTGCACGCCCCCTTCTCATACAGTCTATACTGCGTGCGCAGTAAACCTTGCGATTCTCGTGGCAATTCCACGAAGTCTAGTCATGACAAAGGAAATAAAGCCCGAGATAAGGAACATGGCAAAGACGACAACCACGATACGAACTGCGACAATGATCCATCCACAGCTAGGAGGTAGGCTAGGCGTTATAGAGTTCATGGAGAGATTGCAAAACGACCAATTCTTGGTAGACCAAGAGTTTCTTCAGGAAACCAAAAAGCGGCGTTAGTCAGGACGGCGCTGGATAACCTTTTCTCGACGTCCTAGAAACTAAAGGAAGCGTAATCTTTTCCGGAGTCATCCAGAACATAACGGAGATGATTAAGAATCAAATGTCATCGTACATTGACAAAACCTTTATCTGACGAGCAAGCCTTGGATCAACTAGCGATTGTTGCCCTGTGCACCATTCTCGATTAAAATTTGACGATGGTTAAGTCGGCACTTGACCATCTTCAACGCCAATTTCCGGAGTATCAATCTCGATCAAAGTTAAACAACCGAGTTGATGATGATCAAATTTGATCACGGGTGTGGGACCGATTATCTTGAATTGAACTTGGTCAAGTCGAGAAAACCAAAATGGCGGCACGATTTGACGTACTTGATGGAATTGAAAATGAAATGATGTATCTTGAACACGCAAATTACTGCGGAAATAACAGAATTGGTGTTATTGTAGAAAGAGTACAGTAAGTTTGTAGATGAATAATAAAAATGCTTTTTTTGTCTCAAAATAGACTAATGTTTTATATATGTTTCTGCTTTGGAAGATCGGGACTTTACTTGAGGACAAAGTATTATTTAGGCCTAACTGTCCAATTTTGTTAACATAGTAATAAAGTAGTTATTCTATGACCATTTTGTAGAATGCGAGATTGTCACTTATTAGCTATAGATTTGCCGTTTGAAACTATTAGGACCTACATGACGTTTTGGACAATTAGGCTATTTACGCTTGAATTAAGAGAAATTACACGGATACCTTCCTTCCCCTCTTACTCCAAAATTCCAAACTTGTGAACACAAAATAATTGGATACAATTCAGAACAAGGATACTTTCCTTTCCCTCTTACTCCAAAATTCCAACCTTGTGCACACAAAATAAATTGGCACTAATAACTTCCTTTTCGTATGCATGACGATGCGTATTCGACATACACAGACGAATTGCTTTTTTTTTTCTTTTTAATAATTTTTAGCGAGGTATCCGTATACTGAAATTTTCCCAAATAAATTAATGGCACTGAAATGTGTCTTTTCGTAAGCAAGATGATGATCATTCGACAAACACATACAAATCTGCCCTTTTTAGTAGCCTATTTCGAAATAATTGTCAGTGAGGTATCCGTATACTGAAATGTTCCCAATTATTATCAATAATATGAAATAATCACTGTATAAATTACGTTACAAATTATGTGGAATTATATAAATACGTATAACCCATGTTGAATTGTGAGGTTAAATCCAACCAGGTAGCCTGCTTTTCTCTTAGAGAACTTTCGTCAGTACTTTTATTCTCTAATATGGATGCAGAATTGTTGACGAGTTCTAAAAGAATTCCCACTTCGAACTGTGAAAAGTTGGGTGCTCTTTTCTTTTCTTCTTCCATGATTATTGAAATTTGTTATTTGAAACCTGCGAGGATGTTTGAAACAGTCCGACAAAGAAAAACGAAGCGATAATGACAGAGTGCGTTCGTTCGCTGTTTTATACGCGGTAACCTAGCGCTCAGATGATTCTTCTCAAGTGAGTGACGGTACGTCAGCTGACGGTACTGAGTTGATCGAGGGAAAATGTCGGTGCACCGCGTCTGTAACTTGATCATTGTCAAAAATTATGATGATCGAGAATGGTGCACACAGCCATGTGTGTGGTTGGGAACACGTCGCCTGGACAAAAGTAACTTTCTCCAACAAAGTCATAATCTCGACTACAGATAATGGTCCTGTTCGTTTAGGCCTACTTATATCGCACCACAGGGCGACATAATTCGCGTTATGTGGTAACTTGTACTAGGAGTAGGTGCATAAGCGTACATCGTTGGGGCTGCTTGTCTTATATTGTACAGTCGCAGAATCGTTAGCATGTACCTTATTAGCCCTTGGAGCCCGACTGTGTTGTTCCAAAGGAGAATATTGTATTGCAATACCAAGTTGCTTCAGAGATGCTTTTGGAGGAGGAGGAGGAAGAGGAGGAGAAGGAGGAATGACATTACATGCATGCATTTTATGGCTTCCAAATCACCAGATCTTTATCCTGTGTGGAATATGTTTGAGCTATACTTAAGAGGACACTGCGCTGAAATTGGCATGACCCACTCCAACAACCGTCGATAATCTATTGGATGTGGGTTTTGCTACATAGTAGAGAATTGGCATGGACGAGGACCTTTTTTCCCATAGACTTATTCTCTACATACGTCGAAGAATAGGTGCTGTTAAGTATACGAATGGTATGTGGACGAAGTACTGTTACATTACCACCTCTTTTTATTTTTATTTACTTAATTATTCGAGGAAGGCCAGAACAATATTATTTGGTTTCCGAATTTATATTTATTTTATCCGATGCTCTAGGTCTAGACTACTGATACATTTGCCATTGGTCTACTAGATTACCAATATAGTGTCCATTTGCTTCATTCAGGAATTTCTGAAGTGCACTAGATCCTCAAAAGTGTTCTCAATTTATGACGGCGTTGTCGTTACCACATAGCATAAGTACGGTGAGTCGATGATATTCAGGTGATGGAGGTGTTCTGTCAAACATCCTTCTTTCTTTGGCCGAAAAGTCATCTCTTGAAGATCTATTAAAATATTTCCTACGTAGGGGAACTAGGCCTAAAATGACATACCTTAAGGAAATCTTGAAAAAAATATGTATTCTTACCAAATTTGTTTTGGCCAATTATATATATCTGATACTACAATATTAACACATGTATTAATATCAACAGAAAGTGGAAAATACTGACAATCTTTAACTGAAATGTATGTTTGAAAATAGACAAACTATGTCATTTTACCCAAGTTACTAGGGTAAAATGACACACTTAAGTTAATTTTTACATAGTTAAAAAAAAAAGAATTGTTCTCTTAGATACACTTGCACATTCATTGTGTGCCCATGAGAAACATTTATTGCACTGTAGCCATGTTTCTTCTGGTTTAAATTGGCTATAAAATTCATTGCAGTACAGACAAGGTGCATCGTTCTCAACATCGCCATCGAAGTCACTCTCTTCATCTTGGTCCCCATTGCTTAGATCAAACTGAAGCTTTGTTTTTCCTCTGTTTGCTGAACGCCTTTCTTCTACAGATCTTCTTTCAGCTTCCTTTAATTTTAATTGGTTAATAAAAGAGATGCTCGATTTGGGACCCTTCATGTGTTCTCTTTCTTCTCACCACAGATCTAGTGCCAGAGGGAATCGGGGAGATCTCTTGCTGTGTCACATGAACTGAAGGCCTCGTTTGTGACGCTTCCACAGCTGATGCAGTTAGTGGTGATGGCTCTATCATATGTTCTTTTGCATTTCTTCTTGTTGAACTGCTCTTCTGTGTTGCACCCTTTGGCCCGTCTGTAGGGACTGCATTCGTTAGAGGTCTGTCTGTGGGGGCTGCAGGACTAAATAATTGATCAGGAAATATCTCCGAATTGAGTGGACAAATTCCTGTTGAAGAAAATCCACCCAATGCATTGGTGATGGTTGCAGCTTTACCATGGACTTCAGAAATTAAGTTCGCAATTTGAAACTGTGTAATCACCCATCCAGGATAGTTCTTCAGCCACTTTGTAACGGCCTGATCATATGTTTTCAAAGGCCCGAAGAAAGAGACATCAAGTGGTGGAGTCGGCGGGTGCAGTGACGAGGGAAGGCTAACATGACGTTTAATCACTGTTGCCAAACTCTGTGCACTATAGAGCTGTAAATCCAGACTCATCTTACAATGTTTTCCACAAAAGCGCTTTTTGGTGAAGTAGGTGCAAGTAAACTTCAGACTCGCCAAGCTTCATAAGAGGATAAATCAGAGTAACAAAATTCAGTACATATAAATATTGAAAATATATTTATTTTAGAAACTTTAGGGTTTTATATATTTTAAAGAAATCCCCATTTCACCTATTTTAAAATCAGTTAGCTCTACGAAAAATTCAGTCGAGCAATGAGAGAGATGCCACTATATATTACATAATTTCACAGAAGTAATCACTAATCAGCCATTGTAAACAAATTTGACACCAATTTTGCAAATCGCTATCACCCATAATATATGGCTTCTCATTTTCAGTCAGAAACATGCACTTGGGTAAAATGACATAGTATGTCATTTTAGCCAAGTAGGTGGTATGTCATTTTACCCGGAATGAAGAAGAATAAGAAGTAGTGTTAGTACGACCTAACATCTTTATGAATTTGGGATATTGTAATGCTTTTTATAGAGGGAAATGTTCATGTTTTCAGTCATGAACATTATTTCACTAATATCTGAAGCTTAAAAGGACAAAAAATACATAACATACCTCAACAATATTATATCGTCTTGCACTTTTTTCCTTTAGTTGCACCTGCTTCACCAAAAAGCACCTTCGCTTGCTAAAACTTGGATGTAACCACTGTTTCCAGCTTCTGTGCACTATAGAGCTGTAAATTCAAACTCAGCTTACAGTGTTTTCACAAAACACATAGTATGTCATTTTACCCAAGTATGTCATTTTAGGCCTAACTCCCCTACAAAAATTGACAGTCTTATTTGACCCAAATAAGACAAAACGCAAAACTGTGTGATTCGAATTCTCACACGCAAACGCAATGTAGGTACTATTTAACAGTTTCTCGCTCTACTATAGTCGCGTCGCTGTTATTTCCAGCGTGACTCCTCCTCTTTTCTTACGTGACTCCTCCTCTTTTCTTACGTGACTCCTCCTCTTTTCTTACACCTTAGGAAGTGAAGGCTTTATCACTTCTAGGTAGGTATTATCGTTAGACATTTTTGTTCTTTCGTTCCTGAGCTACTAGACGAGGAATCTGTTTGCCGCACCGTTAAAAATTATCATGTCGTAGCTCCTATAATAATAAATCAAACGCACTCTGATTTTTATGATACATAGTTAAATGTCTAACGAAAGAATAAAAATATATTCTAAATCAAAATCTTTTTTGGAAAGTGAGAAAAAAATTATTGACTTCGAAGTGAACAGTCCAAAACAGACATTGACATGGTAAACTACAAACTTCTTTCCTTTTCACGAGAAAATTCCCCGTTCCCCCGGCGAACTTTCGTATGTAGAATGAAAACTTAGTCAGTTAGAACTGCGGATTCTCATAGAAATCATCGCTCTGGTTTCAAATTTGTTTTCAAAATATTGTAAATTTATTTCAACTCAACAATGTACCTTTTATTTAAAGCAACAATAATTCCTTTCTACAATTCACTTTAAACGCTCTCGTCAACAATGGGATTTGCTCTCCACACAGTAACACAGTATTCGTTATTTCACTCCACAGACGACAATGACAATTTACTTGGAATATTGAGAACAACAATGAACTGAATTTTAATTAATATTTACAAAGCACTATTTACAAATCACAACTGTCATTTCTGATGTTCACAGTTCTTCTAGCTCAGTCACTCGAGTTCACAGTATCTCGAACCACAGACCTTCAGAGACAGTCCACTGTACTCGAACTCAGGTCCCTCCAACTGCGGTCCACTGCACTCGAACTCAGGTCCCTCTAATGCTCACACAGTTGCGGACGCACACTCAAGTCGAACTCCGGTACACAAGACTGGCTGGCTTGCTTTGTTCACTGGCTTACTGACTGAACTAATCATGAATGAATGAATCTGTCGTTCCTTCGCGTCCGTAATTTATAACCACAGCGACGTAACCGAGAAAGTTCGAATTCGCGATTTTTCCACTTCGACGGAATTCTCGGCCTCGCTAGGCAAGCAGAAGATGCGCGCGCAAACTCCCTCGCCGCGTAGGCCCTTTCCCCTCTCTTCTCTCCGCCGCGCGCCGTCCCTCAGTGCTCCGTGGAGCCCGTGTCGACTCACGCGCGATCTGCTTTCTTGCGGGACGCTGGTCGTGAGTTCGAATCTCACGTCGCTGTCACAATATTTTCATTCCTTAAGGTTTTCGAGTTAATCGTGAGTTCTGATATGTAATTAAAATCTTTTCAAAATTAAGAAACATGAAAAGCATGTCATAGTAGTCTTTCAATTTATTATGGGTATTACAGTCACTATTATTATTATTATTATTATTATTATTATTATTATTATTATTATTATTATTATTATTATTACTATTATAACTTTTGTAGGCCTACTTGTACTTTTTGTAGACTTGGTTGAGTGGAAGAGAAATTGACAAGCACTTAACGCTGCTATTTTTTTGTTGTACATAAATCCCCATATTAATAAATATATTTTTACCTTTCGTCTGAGCCCAAGACTCAATAAAGTGTTAAACGTATCCGAAAAAAGTTAAAAAAGAATGTCGGAGATAGCAATGTTAATTCTTGATCGGTTTGGAGTGGATTAGCTCTTATGCTAAGGCAGGAAAGTGAAACAAGAGAGCTTCATTCCTTGAAATAATCATAATGATGATGATAATAGGCCTAATAATAAATTTATAGACTACTATGCCATTCTTTTCATTTTTCTCAATTTCAAAGTATGTCATGCTATTGTTTAATCAGCGTAGATGTCATTTACGTACTAGAAATATTTTAATTACATTTCAAAACTCACGATTAACTCGAAAATCTTAAGCAATGAAAATATTTTGAAAACAAATTTGAAATCAGAGCGATTATTTCTGTGAGAATCCGCAGTTCTAACAGGTAAAAGTTGTCATACTGCATACGAAAGTCCGCTAGGGGAAAAAATCTTTAACTTGCCTTAACTGGCAAACCACTAAATGTTTTGAATACCAGCTACTTTTAAAAGTAATTTCCATTCTTTCTAGATATTTCTCTCGCTTTGATCTCCTATCCATCGTGAAAAATCAAAAAGTTTGTCGCTTATCATGTCAATTCTATTTTGGACGACTCACTTAAAAGTTAATAATTTTTTTCTCAGTTTCCAAAATATTTTTTTATTTATAATTTTTTCTATGCTTTCCTTAGACATTTATCTATGAATCCTAAAAGTTACAGCGCAATTGAGTCACTGTCATAGGAACTATGACATGATAATGTTTAACGGTGCGGCAAATAGCATCATCGTGTTCTTTCTGCGAAGCTGAAGGGTCGTCCCTATCCACTCAGTACTGCTGCTGCTGCTGCTCTGCTACTGCTGCTGCTACTGCTACTGCTACTGCTACTACTACTGCTACTACTACTACTACTACTACTACTACTACTACTACTACTACTACTACTATTACTATGTCGTGCGCCGGTCTCCGTTGACGTCTCTCTGCTGATGACAACAGGTGTGGAAAGGGGAAACGGGAGTGACCGGACAAGAGGAGCCGAAGTGTGTGGGGGAGAGTGATGTTAAGATATAGGTGTTGTGCTTCGGTCTGCGTTGACGTTCTTCTACTTGCTGTAATCCCAAGTGGAGAGAGGGGAAACGGGAGTAAATGACAAGTGGTGACGAAGTTTATGGGGGGGGAGATGATGCAGAAAGGAAAAACTCAGGTTACATATATAGTTATTTATTTAAGTAATTGACGTTTTGTACTAATTCATGGGCAGGGGTAACGGAAGTGCCATTGAAAAATCTAAGATATTGAAATTGTTGGCCATACGACTCTGATTGAGGCTAACTCGAAGATGTCCTGCTGCCATGATTGAATATAATATATTAGAGGAGTAACGGGAATGCCTGGGGAGAGATGAAGACAAGACAAAGGAGAGAGTAGCAATGGGGCTAGTATGAAGTAAACGGAGTGGCAACGTAGAAAAGAGGAGAGAGGAGAAACGAGAGTGCCTGGGGAGAACTGAAGAGTTTGCTCGTAAGAGGGTGCGAATTCAGTGGGTAGGAGAACTGAAAGACGGGAAGCAGGGGTGAGGGAAGGTTCTAGCCTATCGAAGCTCTGCAAAATGGCCCGCGATTAGACGACCACTGGAGGTGGAAGGGTTACTCTTTGCTAACGAGATTCGCTGACAAATGACCGGCGATGGGCGTCCACAGAGAGGGAAGTCAAGGATAGAAAAAAAACAATGTTTTCTAAAAGGGATCGAGCACGTGAAATAAAGACAAGGTGATAAGCGGGGGTGGGCAGGTAGTCAAGAAGGACGATACTAAGATAGATTGGTTAGAGAGATTGGAACGGGGAAGCGGAGACAGAGCCGGCGATGCGTTTCTGTTCCGGGGAAAATGTCGGCCGTGAAAACCCAGTCCGACGAAGTACAGCACGCTGGATCAGAGAAAGAGATGTTGTCGGTGGCAGGGGGAGCTTAGTAGCTGTCCCCCCTAATCGGCAACGAATGACTGTATGGCGATTTGGTCCGCCTTATATACACACTCGGGATTCACGCCATTTCTCCCCCTCTTTGGGGTAGGTTTGAGCGTTACGACGCTATGACGTCAAAACGTCCGCCTAAACTTTGTGACTTGTAGCAAGCCCCGCGTTTTCTTGGCCATGTGGTCATCCGACTGCTAGGCGCAGGCGCTCACCCTCTTCTGTACTATAGCACGGGGGTTCGTGCATCCGGCTTTAACACGGGGGGAGATGGTTGCTAGAGACATGCTTTGACGTGTTTCAACTATAACTTGAAAATACGAGACCTAAAGAATTCGCACGGGCACAAAAGAAATGACATACAACAACTACTACTACTACTATTACTACTACTACTACTACTACTACTACTACTACTACTACTAATATCGTAGTTCAGAACTAAGCGAGGATTAAAGTATCGTTATCTGACATGCAATTTGCCACATCATATGTAGGACAGAGGAAGGCAGGTTGGCTCAAAATTTACGTTTCATTTTTTTCTGTAATTTGCATAGCATTTTATGAACTCTTCAAAGATGGCCGTTCTACGTGGTTCTTGGGTTATGTGGAGAGATATTTGAATTTAGATTTCACCACGATTTAAAATTTTGTATTATTTTGAAACGTGCTGATTAAGTCAACTTACCCCGACTTGGAGGCAGGTTGACACATGGTATGGGATAAATTGTCTACATGTGAAATAAGAGCAAACTGCATATAATATTACATTTTTAAAATTTAGAATTTATTTTTTACACAGGCAAATGATTCAATAAGATGAACACACATAAATACATGACCATGGAGTTAAACACTCAGATAAAAGAACTGAATCCTAGAAAAACAAGTTAGAAAAATTAATTTTGAATTCGTAAATGACTATATATCATATTGTCTTATTAAATAATATCCGAGAAAGAGTTTATGCATACAAACTTTCTGTTTCCATTAATAAAATTTTTATGTGCCATAATTTACACTCCAGGCACTGTCACCTGGTGCACATTCTGAGTAAGATTTAACACAATACAGGCAATATGTCTCTCTGTCTTCTTCGTTACTTTCCCTTCTTGAATTGAGGCGTGTAGTTGCAAAATCAGATATATCACTTTTTTTTTCCAAAATGGGTTACTATTATATTTAATAACTTCATATGATTCTACAACCGCTACAGCACTGTTATGCTCCAAAGCCAGATACATTACATGGATTTGTATGATGAAAGAATAGTATTGGTTGCAATCCTTGGTTCCTTGCAAACGTTTTTCCTTCGTACTGAAAAATTATGTTTTAGTGATGTATCTGATTTTTCAACTAAGTGCCTCAATTATTATTTGTCTTTCGACTGGTCTTAAGATTCCTTTTCTCACTACTAAAGTCTCCTCTTATATTATTGTTGATCAAATTCATTATTCTTTTTCGATTTTCTGTCCTCTAGTGCTTTCTTAACTGGAGAGTTAGTAAGTATCGCAGTAGACACTTTTCCCTTATGTCCTCATCCGTAGCTTACCTACACTACCGAGTGGGAGTCTGGAATGAGATGTTAAAATCCTTGTCCCCTTGGCCACACTTCTGTTTTCTAACTTTACAGCACTGACAGCTCGTAATATCATATTATCAGTAGAAGTAGTTGCTCTGTCAGTTTTTTATTTCCTCATTTTCTTATTCACTGCAATGAAGATATATTTCTTTATATTTACAATCAATTAAACTGAACTTATATAATAACAAATTATGTGAATAAGTAAAATATGTATTGTATAATTTATATAATCATTTGAAGTAACACAGCGGAGTAGGTTAAACAATGTGCCAATCTGCCTCCAAACGATTGTGCCAACTTGCCTTTGGTCTAGATAGTTAATTTGGGATAAAAATTACGAATTAGAATAATGAATGATCGAAATGAAATTAACACGAAACAGAGCCAAATAAATGTTATTTCCAACGACGTATTTAAAGTTCATCTAATATTACATATGTAACCTGTAAAAAATAATCACGAGATGGTGAAAATTTACTTATCTTGCTGCAAAAACAACTGTAAGGTTTTCTTCTTCTACTGCTTGCCACAAAGGTCTGACGCTTCCGTGGAGTGTGCTTTATAAAGCAGAGGTCATATTGTCTGCATGGTGCTACAATCCGTCGGATAACTACCGAAATAAAACTGGTGTGTCACAGTGGCGTATACTGGTTTAAGGGTCTGGGCTACCACTGACCCTATTATTACACAAAATATATTTTAAAAACCCTATAATAAAATTCCTTACCTATTTATATGTGAATTCCAGACGTCTTGATTGGGACGAAAATACTTTGATGACTTAGTCATTGAAATTACAGTTGGGCCGCTTGCGAAGTTTCTGTAGAAATGACTTTTCAATGGACATCAGTGCCAAGCCGGATAAACGTTCTTGTGTATGAGTTGATCTACAGTAGGATTTTATTCTCTTCAACGCAGAAAATGTTCTTTCTACCGATGCTGACGTAGCTGGTATTGTCACAATTAATGTTGCCAATTTAAGGACTTCAGGAATAACTTGGTTCAGCTGGTTTTCATATATGGCAGATAATATTTCATGGATAGGTTCGTTCGAAAAATCAAAGACTTCTGCTGAATATATTACACTTAATTCATTTTTCAAACGTACTTGATCAAAGTGACTGTTATAGGACTGAAATAATTTGTTTAGTGCCTCATTCGGGAAGTTTTCTCTATAATCAGAAAAATTTTGAGAATCTAGAAGATGTGTGAACTGAAGCTTTCCATAATCAGAAAATCTGTCAGTAATTTCCATGTGCATACGATCTAGTATGCTGTAGTACAGCTGCCTGTATTTCAATTCATCATCTCCTTTTCTTCGCTTTAATGGTGGATCCATTGTATTGTCTGAAGAATTTTCATTTTCCATATTACTCCATATGGACGGAAACCCACTACGTCTGAACTCGGATATAGTATGTTTTAACTTTGATACCTCTTGCAAGCAGTATGCTATGTCTAGACTTTTTGTCTGAAGAATGTTGTAGAGCACATCTGTATGTGCGAACACTCTAGCATAGACTTCAAGAAGAAATATATTCTGAAACTGTGTGAAAAAATACAAATATCCTTGAGCCTGCACAATTACATCATCATCCCAGTTTTCTTCAGAGTCATTACAAATGATATTTTCAAAGAAAGCAGTCAGTTGTTCTCTGTATTCCTTTACTGTATTTACAAGCCGAGATGTAAAATTCCATATAGTTGGTGCTACTTTTGGGAGTTTCTTTTTCATAAATTCCTTGAGTTTTTCTGATCTTTTAGGAGATGATGAGAATTAACTTATTGCCGACATTGTATTCTGCTATAGCATCTTCCACATGCTGAAACAAAGCAGCAGCAGTTTTGCCCGAACTGACATTTGTGAATCCTATAAACCGTTCTTGAACATTGGCAGTACTGTCGACGTATCTTAAAACAGTGGACAATTGACTCTGATTAGAGCAGTCACTTGTTTCATCAACAACAATGGCCACAAAAGGTGCTTCTTCTATTTCAGATTTTATGTTCTTTATCATAACCCCACTTATAGCAAATATTAAGTCATTCTGAATTGCGGGAGAAGTACCACGGAATACTGTTGAACTCTCAAGATGATTGGCTAGTAAATGGTCAAATTCACTTAAGGAACTTAAATATTCAATATAATTTCCTCTATTGTCTGATTCCACACTCTCATTATGACCCCGAAAAGCCAATTCTTGTTTTCCTAGAAAGCAGACTGCGTTAATAAGACGCAGTAAAATCTCCCGATTTTTTTTTCACAAGAGTATTGTGTTGGTTGATGTGTAGAACTTTTTGCTTATCTAGCTGTAAATCAATTCTTGTCTTCCCAAAGTTTGCAAATTTCATGCTACTACAAATATGAGCTTTTGATTTGTCGTGTTTTAGGACTGCCGTTCGAAGGGAGTTCATATTAGAAAACCCCTCTTTTGACCACACATTAGTTTCGCGGCTAAATAACAAACATGGCCAGCAAAATAGTTTAGACAGTTTAGAACTACCACACAACCAATTCCACTTACCATATGATGTTGAAGTGAAATGGCGTGTGTACTCACGCTGTTTTTCTTTTATGTCCATGGACAAATTTAACTCAGGAGTTGGTCTTTCCATTTTCACAATTTCAACTTTCTCGTTGTATGTACGACGGTTAAAAGGCACTTTTAATAAACCTTCCATTACACAGTCATTTTCAACACAAACCTCTCCAGAAACTTGTTCTGCCATATTTTTCACAATATCACTTAATTGGGAAATTAAAAACTTAATAATTCACAATTAATATAACTCTTAGACACTCGAACAAATCACAAATTTAAAATACTGCACTGCAAGAACACAATCACATTAATGAGCTAGCGCACTAAGCATATTGTTGCTTCGCGCCTTCCAAGAAACAGATCACGAGAGCGGCAACTCACCCGCCTACACTGCACGATGGAAACAGAAGAGAGCGGGGGGACGGGCAGTTGTGCGACGTGAGCGGAACGGTCACAGGCTACCCTTCGTAGCAGCGGTTTCTCCAGTGATGCCGCCTAGACAACTTGTTTCTTTTCGAGAGCAGAGAGTGCATATAAATCTAACAATTACTTTAATTCTAATTACTGTGGTAAAACTAATACGGTAATACAAAATTATTACATTATGTTATATTATAAACTTTTTCTTTTGTAATTTCCTTGGGCTACCTCCGGTAGCCACAGTAGTCCGCAAAATACACCCCTGGTGTTTCAACGTGCCTCTGTAGCCAGCCTGCCTCCATCTCCCCATAACTTTGAATTAGGGCATATTAATTTTAAAGCTGACAATCTTTTTGTCTTACATTACACCTTCATAAATGTCAGGCTGACGTAAATTACATAACTAATAAATTAATTTTTCCGACATGGCTCATGGTGATTTAATATGACTTTCGGTAAGGATAACTTAAAGGCTATGTTAAGGTTGTATATTTCCGTGTTTTCTAGGTTTACAATTTGGTTATACATGTCTACTGGATTCTTCGCGCCCACTATTGGCTATCAATGAACAAGTCTCTTGCAGAGATCGAAGAAAGTATGGGAAATTGTAAGTTGAATAATATGAAACTGTTTTATTTCGGCCATGTATTCATGCTGAGCGAGTTAATGAATGACTGAGTCAGTGAACGAATCAATGGATGAATAAATATCTGGTAATATTCCATAAACGACCTCTTACATTGTAGCATGTTCGGAGTTCGCTCCACTTTGTGAGTCAGTTCAAGTGAATTCAGTAGCATATATTATAGACTTAGGCGTACTATTTTATATGATGTTGTCGTGACTCTGCCATGCGTCCCTTTGAAACTGTAAGGGAGCTTTCACACACAGTAGTACGTCGCAAGTGGCATATTACTTGAAAACAGATAAATTACAAAATCAAATTAAACTTTTCATTCAGGAATGGCATGACTCGTCACACCTTCCACGTGTCTCTTTGAAGCCACTCGCATATCGGACCGGATCGTTTTCTTTCGAGAGTGCCACTTGCAGGGCGAGAATTAAGATTTCTGATGAGAGGGGGGATAGAATCCTAGATAGAGAATACCATACATAAAATTATTATTATCCTCATTCGATACAGCTTAACGCTTCGTCGCATTAAGTTGCTTGTCTTGCATCTTGATTATAATAATATAATTACATCCATGAGCAGGCTTAAGATACAGTAAGATGTGTAATTCCTAAGTTATTGAGTGTCATCTTGCTTGTGATGATAGTACATCAATATTATTTTATTTGCTTACTTTATACTTTATAAAGTACATATACTCGTAGTATATCCCTAGCAGGGATGTTAATATGATTTTATGAAAGGCGGATAACTTTACAACAGGGGGAAATCCCCCATCAAGTGGCCAGGGTGCGAATCAACGGAGGGGTTAATTAGCACCCTGGCCACTTGTCACCTGAGTCGCGCATGCGACACCTCTTTGGAGATCCAAGTTTCAACCAGACAGCAGAGAGGATCTGACGAGTCCAGTTTCTGCTGATGATCGGTGTTTTATCAGTTGTTAATATACAGTATTTCAATACTTGCCTCTTCCAGAAAGTGAGGCCTTCAACATTAAGTTTGTTGAAGTTAATGAATCTTATCAATGCTTGTATGATACTACGTAACCAAATTATAGCATGAAGGATGACCATGCCAGGGCATGGCACCATGTGGCTCAACAATTTTCCACCACAAATGCCAAGAATAATATAGAATAAAGCAACACAATTTTGATAGAAACTGATGCGGTGAGATCACAAACCCAAAGTTCACTATAAAACTCCTAAAACTTCTCTCGCTGCAACTGTAGTTGCCTTGGGACTAAGTGCTGTATACAGGTTAGTAAAAAGTTCCGTACCACCTAAATAACTTTTGAAGCATGTGGTTCAGTGACATGAAACTTGGTATGTGGGGATAACCATATACTAAGAACTGCATAATGGTATTACCAACGAGTTAGAATTTCATAGAGTGGATTTACAGCCGCCATGTTTGAAGATATTTGAACATCCGTCCGCCATGTTTTTTATAGTCATGGAAATGAAAGGGGCGTGGCAGATCTACTATTATGTACTTCACATATTTAGGAAAGGAATTGTTAAAGGAAAATAAACAAGTCAGGCAAAATTTATTTTTAATAATTATGTATTATAAATCATTAACACTTGAAGGGTACATGGGAAAAACGATAAATGTAGGCCTAAAAATTTTATCTGATGTCGTCTGATTCAGGAGATTACTATCCTTTACTTTAACATGAACATTAATAAATTTCGCAATAATTTACTGAATTAGACCAGTATATCAGTCTTAACAGGAATGTGATATTATCATTTTCCCTCTGTACCCTTCATTTCTTCCAGAGTCGATTTTTTTTCTTCTCCACTTGTTTTATTAAATACAGTACATTGTAAGCAGATTAATTCACTTTGAGAGGATAAACAATTCGATTACCAAGCATAAGGACTATACAATTATTCAGTATATTCACTCACCTTTAAATAGAATAAGTTTTGTGTACATTTGCCTGATAACTTTACCTCTCTGCTCAAAAGATTTCGACTTGCATAAATGATTTACTCTGCAGGTAAAATAGTGCTTGAGTAGAAGTTTCACAAGTGTGGCATAATGAGTCTCTTCTCCAAATTCAGTTGCTGTAAACAAGTGGTCATTATTTACAAATAGGCTACCTGACAACATTTGCAATACTTGGGTTTGAAATCTTAACAAAACATTTTTGTGACATTTCAGGATCAAGTGCTCATTATATCTAAAAACCTTTTCAGCAACATTAAAAATTTTAATGACATCACTACTAGGATTGATTAATCTATCTTTGACATTCTTCACTCCTATCAAACCAGTCTTTTTTATGTCTTTAGGAGCATAAAGAAGTTCGAAACATTCAGTGCAACCAATTTTGTTAGCTACCTGTCTAATTATGCTCCCAGCTATGTACTCAATAATACTTTTGGAATACATGCTCAGTGACAGATATTCTGGTACATAATCATGATCAAAATCTATTGGGCTCACATTACTCACAGAAGGGATTTGTGGAACAGTAGCTGGTGGGAGCAAGTCTACATCAGATTTAAGACAATTTCCATTCTGAGATCCTTCTACCTGAGCAATTAAGCATTTTCCGTAAGCTAATCTAAACTGAATAGCATTAGGATTATTTCTATTTCCGCCTCTGCTGCGAATGCTAGAAAAAAACAACTCCAAGTGGTCCTGACTCATTCGGCGAGTTAAAATATAGCTTAACTCTGCATTCTCCTTCCATACATACATTTCAGCAAGTTGTTTTACAGACATCAAATTTAACATTATACCATACAGAGCCATTTTTCTGTTGGACAAATAAACCGGAGTTCCATTAGTCAGTGTGACAGATTTAAAATAACTTACATATTCATCAATTCTTTTATACATTATTTCCTTATTTCCTTTGAAAATTGGTACTTTAGTACCTTTCCCCTTGGGGTGACATGAGTTCCGTAGATCAAAAGCATCATTCAACATTTTTATGAACTTCACTGTTGCCTCACACTCGTGGAATTCTTTTAGGCCCAATTCCTTACAAAATACCATGGCATTTGCAACAGAATTACTAAGGGTCTGAGCCAGGGGGGTTTAACTCAAATGATAGATGTTGGATGCTCATAGATGTTCCATAGTTTGCGGCATGTGGTCAGGACAGCGCTGGCTGTATTTCGATCACAGAGTTTGTAAAATTAGCAGTACAAAACTCTTTGGTTTCGAAAGTTCTTTGGTTATAAGTTTTGCCAATATGACAGTTTTAAACAGATATTATTAATATCCATTATTTACAGAATGTGTCAGTTTTATAATATTCGGATTATTATTACTATTACTATATAGCTAATTTGCATTTTCATTCGAGGACAAAGTAGCCATATTAGTGTACTGTGTATGACCTATTAACCTCATTTGTTCAGTTGATCAATTGTTGGATATTGGCATTCCTATTCTGTTTAAATCTTGTATAAATTATGGAATGGACGAACATGGCTGCTTAAGGAAGAAATTTGAACAGATCGAGTTAATTGAGAAGTTACTGGTGCTTTCCTCCAACAAGAAATAATTCGCAACGTTAAAAGTAAGAAAGAAATATGTTTGAGTTTACACCTACACGGTTCAACTTTTCTTTCAACTTCACACATTCAAGCAATGCCTGCAAGATTGGTATTTAATAATAACGGAAATGTACACAATGTGCAGGATAATATATTATTTTAGCTTTCGCTGCTGCAGAACTTGGTCTGTGACACTATAATCGGTTTTTACACTCCATCACATGGTATTTTGGTATTTTAATATTAATATGGCGTACCTTGTAGATAGAAAATCTTAATGTATCTTAATTCAACATGCCCTTTAAACTTGATTCTTTCAATATTCTTCCCAGACTGCGTGCGTACGAGCATGAAAAACTGAACCGTGTAGATGCAACTTAACTGCACCGTCATGTTTTCTAATTTAAACTGAATTCTTCCATCATATCTTAAACGTTTATTAAACTGAGATCTGTAATTGTTTTCAGGGATAAAATTCAGAACGCGATTACCTTCCTTCTACCACTACCACATGATGAACTGACTTCTGTGTTGAATTACAACAGTGTATTAGGCCTAACTGCAATAACGCCAAGAGCTTTAAAGGTAAGCTAACAGAGTTAATATACACTTTGGGTATGAACGAACATCTTATTTTTGTATATAGCTAAGTTAAGTTGGTCAGACATCTTAAAATTCGTGGGACAGAATCTGATATGACTAAATATGTTGTTCCCGGTGTAATTCTTTACAGTTGCGTTACCAAAGGATGGCGGGGTACCTTAGCTTGGTAACGCAATAGTAAAGAAGTGTTGTTCCCGAAAATATATATTTTAGAAATTTGACTTTACAGTTAACAGTAGTACCTTTACTGGAATAATTTTGATAAAATAAAAAGAGTTAAATTGCTGGAGATATGTATTATCTTTATAGACTCGTGGATAGAATTCTTCCAGGAATATTTCACAAACGTTGATTATACTGCAGTCCTTCAATTGTTCTATGAAATGTAGTGTTATTAATGCATTATATAATACTAGGCTACTGCTGGTTTGTTTCAGTTAATAGAAAGACAAATGGCGGAGTTTTACACTGTGAATGTGCTGCAGTGTACTGTCAGAAATCGGATAGTAATGAGAAGACCTGGTTATTCCTGTTTCCTGCGCCAAGTAATGCAGCACAGCTTAAAAGGTAAGCAATGGCATTGGCATAAGCTCAATGCAAAGATATCCTTATATATCATCAGTAAATAGTCAGGGTTGGTAAACTGTAGTGATTTTTAGATTTAAGTGAGAATTATTTGTCAAATTCATATTTGTTTATTAAAATGAGTTTTTGCCTTCTTTTGTAATTCATTTAAACTTAATTTGTGCATTAGTTCCTACATAATTGTGTATTTTGTTAATGTGTTAGTTTAAGTAATTAACAACATCGCTTCAAAAATAATTTACTATGTTTACACATAGGCCTCATTATTAATACATGAAGAGTTACAGCACTAATAACCTGCACTTAATGATAATAATAATTAGCTTAGACTTAGGCAAGATATTATGCTCAGTTTGTTATTCATTAGAGATTAATATTTACAAATAAATTTATCAGAAGAGCTTAGGATTGTGTGTTTTCAGAATAAATACGTAGGCCTAGTCCATTTGGCATTGTGCAACTTTTACTTTGAATATTGTTATGAGCTACAACTATTCATTTCAATCCTCAGCATCATACTGTGCTTTAATTAGGTGGTGATTCCGAAAGTAGGCTCTACTTGACTACCTGTACCATGTGTTCTGTTGCTCCTTAATTAGGAGTTGGGAAAAGATATATGAGAAGCAAACTTTCAAAACCTGTCCATTTATTCAGAAAATGCTAGAATTATATGTCTGTAATAAACAAAGATTTTTCTGTGGTGAAATTTTATATGAATTCATAGGAAGAAAAATATATTTCACCATAGAAAATATTTTGTTCATTGCAGAGATGCAAGTTTGCTACTCATATATATTGCTAATAGTTTTAAGAAGCAGCAGAACAGTCATATGTAAAAACTTATATATATATATATATTTTTTTTTTTTCAGGAAGTTAATTTCTCATCTTAATCATGTTAGGTGCATATAATTTTAATCTGTGATTTAAAGATAATAATAGAATTTTGATTGTAACAGGTACCACATGTGGGCAGCTGTGGCAGAAAATCCTCATCCTTACAGAAGGGCCTATGTATGTGCAAGCCATTTTCGCAGTAATCAGTATAATGGTGACTTCAGATATAACTTACTAAGAGGGGCCATTCCATCAAGGGATGCTTGGTATCCCACTCAAGAACTACGACCCACTTCATCACCAGCCTACTTACATTAACCTTTTTCACCACCTAACATAATTGCTTCATTCATTGCACTTCACTGTGGCATCAATTTGAACCTGTATTCTCTTTCATTGAGTGATTCATTCATTGTCTTTATCTTTTAACAAAATTGTGTTTAATTTTGTTGACAAGTGTATGGTAATGGACTTCATTCATTATTATTATTCTTATTATTATTATTATTATTATTATTATTATTATTATTATTATTATTATTATTATTATTACTAAAGGTAAAAGGTAAAGGTATCCCCGTAACATGCCAAGAAGGCATTTGGGGGGCATGGAATTAGAGCCCCATGCTTTCCATGACCTTCGGTACTAGAATGAATTATTATTAATATTATTATTATTATTATTATTACTATTACTATTATTATTATTATCATTGTTATCTCATTTCGTTTAATGTGTTGATTTCTTCAGTTAATTGAAGGAAAATAAGGGGAATTCATTCATTCATCTGAAAAAAAAAGTAGAGTACTTGACTTCTACATTATGAGCAATATAATTTTTGTAATATATAGGGCAATGATAAATCTAACGATCTTTAAGACCCTAAGTTAACATTACATAGTAATATAAATACAAATAATAATTACTAGTACAATGAGCATTTCAGTTGTGTTATCTATAGGGCATAGGAGGGAGTCCAGTGGCAGCGATACGAATCTGCAGCTTCTGCAACTGGTGAGATCTGGGTGCATTATTTAGAATTTTTAGAGAGTAAATATGTTGTTGTTTTCTAATGTCAGGCTTTTGACAATAAAGTCATTTGCACTCCAGTATTTTTCAAAATTATTGTCATGGTCAGCCACTGAAGCACAGATTTTGAGGTGTTCCGAATCCATTTCTTGGTTTGAGTAGCACAATGGACAGTTAAGAGACTGATATATTCCAATTCTATGCAGCAAAATAGTCCCCCAATCGGATTTCTGGGCGGGACTACTTTAATGGTACAGAAGCAACTAAATTTTTTATAATGGAATGCTTGTATAACATCAGCTAAGAAGAGAGTAAATATGGTACAATATTTTGTCTCTTCTCACTTTATAGATCTCTTGGATATGGAACAACAAGTTTTGACGGAGAAATCATTGTAATAAGTGAAAGTCTCAGGAATCTTCTATGCCACATCAATAAATTTAAGAATGCAGTTATATTGTCAGACTCCAAAGCAGCTATTCTATCAATAGTCTCTAAATACATACTTTCATCTCAAACAGCAGAAATAACTAAAATGCTCTCTCAATTAATATCACTCAATAAAAGAATTGTATTCCAGTGGATACCATCCCATTGTGGAATCCTGGGAAACGAGAATGCTGATGCTTTAGCAAAGAAGGGCAGCACTGCTATTTACAGACCTGTTACTAAATCTACGTATTACTCTGTGAAAAGATTTATTAAATCTACATACTTAGACTTCAACAAACAAAATTTGATAACACAAATCTCAAGGGAAAAAATGGAACTCTCTGCATCATAATCCACAGTTAATTCCCGATTTACCACGAAAATCGTCTGTAGCTGCATTTAGATTGGCAACAGGCCATGACTGTCTGGCCAAACAAACATCTGCATAGAATTGGAATATATCAGTCCCCTAACTACCCACTGTGCAACTCAAACCAAGAAATGGATTCGGAACACCTCAAAATCTGTGCTTCAGTGGCTGGCCATGATAATATCTTCGAAAAATATTGGAGTGCAAGAGGTCAAATGATTTTGTCAAACCCCTGGCATTAGAATACAACAAAAACAACATATTTTGAGCAATGGGGCCACAACCAAATCAAACACTCAGTATCAAAGCTCAAAATTAGGAACTGTTGCGAAGTATAGACTTATCTCTAATAAATTGTATTGCACTTTTTGTAATATGTTCAGTGTTCTGAATCAACTATACATCAGAGAATGAAAAATAATGGTGTTTTTATTAAAAGTCTAAGTTAATTTTATGTCTGTTGTAGACAAATAGTTTTCTTTGTATTCTTTATCAGTGGTGATTATTGATTACTTAGATTTTTAATATCCATATATTAAACTAATGGCAGTTACTTTTAAAAATAGATGTTCAGCTCTGACGGTGTAAAACAAATAAAGTGGTGTTTTATAAATGTTTATGAACGTGCGTTGTACTATGTCACAGCAAAACATCTTATGACTATTTTCAAGCTAATGTTTGACATAAAAAAATTAAGAGCGAATTATAATTATATAACTGACCAATAATAACTTCGAAGTCAATATTCCAAAGTCAATCTTTGTTTTTATCTTCCAATACATGATACATAACATTATTTTAAAATAGTGCTTAAGGTGTTTTGGAGAGAAGTATCCTATCCTATTCGCATCCTGTATCTCAATTACATATTTGATCTAGAAGATGCAAAAACTTTTATTAGTCAAATTTGATAAATTAATTTAATAAAAGGGTTAAATGACGGTGTTAAAAGAGGGAGTGTGTTAATGGTTTTCAGTTTCATGTTCAACCACTATATTTATATTCACATGTTAAAACAAAAATGTGATATAAATATTGTGGTTAAACATGTTATTTAAACTGATAAACCATTACACACTCCTTTGGCGATATGAAAAATACCAGTATGTGTTGGTATAATAGGTATCAGCAGTACCGATCGTGCTCTAATGTTGGTATAACGGATACCTGTAATACCGATCGGGCCGTGTAACAAGGAATGTAGTTCCGCATTCTGCCGCTATGTGTAACGAGATGTAGTTCCGATGTTTTGCCGCCAAGTGTCTCGACGTCGCGTCAATAGCGTGTCGAAGGTAATGCATTGAGTTGGGGGTCTTTCTATTTATTTGTCTATGCTTTTAACTAACCCTGTATATCTACATTGTCTCTCAGATATGGATATACCTAAAACCTTCTCTTACTACTTCTTCTGGCGATCACAACAGCGGTCAAGCAGTAATTTTATTATATCATCAATCGTCATCGTCAGAAGACATCCTGAGAACTGAGTAATAATCAAAAGAAAACATTTGCAACCGACAACTGCCACTTTGGTCTGCAACCTTCGTATCATTTGTCACTTGTCATCTATCACTTTCCATTTTGGTATAAAAGCCGCCTAAAGTGGATAAGGAAAAACGGATATCAATAACGAACAAGAAGGTTGGGGGGTTTGGTGATGAGGCACAAAATCGTGAATAGCTGTGCAGATTTAATATCAGTTTATCAATATTATGTTTAACTGTAAATGGTTCATGTGGTAGAGCAAAGAAGAGTGTTGAAGTAGAAATATCGATATGCATTAAGGTTTACTGTTTGATTTTAAGGTTAAATATAACGAAGAAGAGGAAGAAATCGAAAGATGAATGATAAGTGGAGAGACGCTTTTGCTATGGGTCCTAACAAGGAAAATATTTGGGTTCGAACAAACATATCTGTATGAAATTATATTACATACCTCTTGATATGCTGCTGAGTATCATTTTCCTGCAAAACTCTGCAAACGTTATGCAGAAGTCATTGTAGAAAGCATGCAATGCAGATATTTAAACTATAAATGCAAGTGAGAACTTTCAATTCAATGCTCAAAACGATATGAATGACTACAAAACGCACAGTGAAGAAAAGCAAGTTGGTCACATGCCATAATTGCACATTCTGTAATATCAGTGTTGAAAGCCATGTCAATAACAATTTTGAAGTAATCCAGAGGTTCACCAAAATCGTAGCCAGCGTTTTCCCAAGCATTTGTCTATGTAGGCTACTGTACTTCCGCAGATAATTGATTATAAATTACAGAATGCAACTTCATGATAAAGAATATATCATGCACTTTTGGCTGAATGTTGTTGGAACGTAGTTTAATAAAGTCTGTTATTCTCTTGGCATATATTTTATATTGCCTGAAGAAATACTTGCCCAGAGGTTTTTCATATTTTGTAGTTTTAGGTGGCATAAATTTTAAATCTCCATGTTTTCCTCGAGATGCTTCCAGTAGTACTTTTCATTCTTATATCTAACCAGGGGTCACAAAGTACTAATAAGTGTGTTTACAAATGCGGATTCAAAACTGATAAAAAAATCTTCAGTTGTTCTTTCGTCTTTTTCCCTCTCACACTTGCATCCACGAAGACATTTGGTGACACCGTTTTTCTATTTCCCTTGATACTGTTGTTTAGTCAACTGTCCGAAGACAGGTCTGAACCTCACAAGTGATACCAAGAAGGCACCACTTATGAGGCAAATACGCCAGGAGATAATGTGGTGTCCACACCTGTGGAGTAACGGTCAGCGCGTCTGGCTGCGAAACCAGGTGGCCCGGGTTCGAATCCCGGTCGGGGCAAGTTACCTGGTTGAGGTTTTTTCCGGGGTTTTCCCTCAACCCAATACGAGCAAATGCTGGGTAACTTTCGGTGCTGGACCCCGGACTCATTTCACCGGCATTATCACCTTCATATCATTCAGACGCTAAATAACCTAGATGTTGATATAGCGTCGTAAAATAACCCAATAAAAAAAAGATAATGTGGTAGGGTGGCCAGTTCCTTTCCCCTTCCATTGCATACATCGTCCACTATCTACATATTAAACTAGTCAGACTTCAGAGGCATACAAACAATTGTTCTTCATCTGACACATATCGTCAAGTGAGATGTACTGCCTGATAATTAATAGATGCACATATCAGCCAGAACCTCAATCAGAGAATTTTTATACAATATATATATATAGGGTTAGTAAAAAGTCCTGCACCACCTAAATAACTTTTGAAGCATGTGGTTCAGTGATATGAAACTTGGTGTGTATGCTATTACCGAGTTTCTTATGCTACCGGTTTAACCGGAAGTAACTCCAACTCTCTTATTTTAAATGGAACATTCAATATATATATATATATATATATATATATATATATATATATATATATATATATATATTAATAATACTCAATAAGAGCTTTTCAAAAGTACCCACACTTGATACTTCTGAACAAATTCAGTGTTGTTAAATCAAGAAAACAGAAAAGTACCCGGCATAGGTCTAACGAATAATACGACTAAAACGCTCTTTTGTTTACTGTGATTTGACTGCCCTTTGTTTTTATCCATGGAATACGGGTAAACGCTTGTTTTGTTTATTGTGATTTGACATCCTTTGTTTATATTCATGGAATACGGGTAAAACGTTTCTTTTGTTTACTGTAATTCGATTGCTCATTGTTTATATCCATGGAAATATGTTTATTGATACAGACATCTTTCCAAAAACAGTATTACAGTATTTTCAAAACTCAAGAATGGAGAATGTGTTCCCAGAGACTGGCTAGTGTGGAGTGAAATAAATCAGGGAAAATAGTACAGTGACTGATTTGTTTCACTCCACCCTAGCCAGTGTCTGGGAACACATTCTTCATTCTTGAGTTTTGAAAATACTGTAATACCGGTAGTGTTCTGGAAACAATACTGCATAGGCTCTTATTCCGTCACTTAGAAGGTTATTAGGCAGGTTGGGGATACTTTTTCGAACAACACAATCAATGACACAATTTGTCTGCCACTTTTTAGTTTTCTAAGGTCGCATGTTACTTGCCATGACTCAGAGTTAGGAACTGGTGTGTGTGAATTTGTTTCACTTGCACATATTAACACATCATTTTACTATTGTTTGCTTGTTCTGATTCAATACTACAGTTATCAGAATTTTTTTTCGAAACAGTCACAACTATCAGTATTCACTTATAAGCATGAACTGTCTTCATTTTTGACAGCCTGAACTGACGGACTTGAGATTGGTTTATTTCTGCACCTTCACAAGCATGGCTCAATTTTACACCAACTTCAAACAAAATGAAGGAAATAAAAATGTATTCAGAGTAACAATGTGACAAGGGAGACTGAGTAACCTTGGCCTCCTTATTCTGGAGAGTGATCATGCTAAGTCTTTAAATTTTGATGATATAATTGATGATTTTGCATCAATGAAGTCAAGAAGAGTTGTTTGTTGATGTTGGCCTGCAAGTCAGAAATTAAAGCTGTTTAAGAATAGTGTTTTATGAAAACGAAACGAAACAGACGAAAGTTTCGTCACGAAATATACTATGTAGGCCTTACTGGAAAAGAAGCGTAATAAATTGTGCTAATGTGAAGTTTTGCTAAAAGTTTTCAATGTAACAAAAGTGTATATTTTTAGATTCGTATTTGTGTGTGGGGTTATCTTCTATTTATTTTGCAAATAATTATTATCGTCAGAATAATTGGTAACTTGTCATTTTTAACATTTTTTTTACGGGGCCAGATCACAGTATTGCACAGGGGCCCATAAATCCTGTCGGTGACCCTGATTATTGGCTATGGATATAGACAATGATCTCATCGAGAGGCGGCGAATTTATTTAATGGTATGCATCCAGACGGCAATCCAATTCCACATACAACAGTGACAAGAATCGTAAGGAAATTCACTGAAACTGGAAGCGTAAAGGACTTACCAAGATCAGGTCGCCCGAAAAGTGC